>NW_016690289.1:612780-641155 GCF_001604755.1 Lepidothrix coronata
GTGAAGAGACTATGCTGGAGCAGATAAATATGCCCTGAAAGAAGCTGCAGCCCATGGAGATCCCATGCAGGAGCAAACTCCTGGCAGGAACTTCAGCCTGTGGAGCGGAGTCCACACACTCTTTCTCTGGCAGGATCTACGGCCTGTGGAGGACCTATGATGAAGCAGGCCATTCTTGGAGGACTGAACCACGTGGAAAAGATTCTATTTTTAATTAGAAATAAATTAATCTTCCCCAATGATCATGTTAGTACTTTTTTTTCTGAAGATCTGTTTGTGCTGGAAAAGGGTTATGTTGCATCTTTTCAGTCTTTTACAGGACTCTTTTAGAGTGATGCTTACTTTAGTACTGGTTTGTTTCATTCACAAATCCTTACTCTTTCCATTAAAACTTCATAAATTATTTTCATTAGTTATAGATTTGTAAGCTTCAATAATGCAGTATGTATAACAGAAGCAGTCTCTTCTTAAGAAATGAAAAATTAATTAATCGCTTGATCATTGGATTGAAATATTGAAAATTAGTTGACAGTTTATGTTCTGGATGTCAGTCTTCCTCATTTTTCTTTCATTACTCTCCATTCTCACCCAGCTATAATATGCTTGGTAATTATTTCCCTCTTGTTTAAGAAGAGTCCTGCAACAGCTCACACTCTCACATCCAGCTCTTCTTAGAAGAAGAATTGGTTCTGCTGCTTCACACCCACCTTCTGTGTTTCATTCCTTGTCTGCTCCACAATCCCAGTGTGATACATTCTGCCTCTCCTGACTTTTTTCCTCTTACAATATTCTCCACTCACTTCTGGAGAGACCAGAAGGAATCCCCTTCCCCCAAGACTCTGCACTGTAGAGAAAGCAGGGGAAGCATCCCCTCAGAGTGAAAGTGAATAGAGAGACTGGGAGAGCTACTAGGCTCTTTTTTTTTCCAGCTTATAAGAGCAGCACTGCTAAACTGAAGTTCATTCTGCTTGCCAAACAGCTCTAATCAGGTGCCTCCGCCTCCAGAGGTAGTAAGTTAACTGAAAGTTAACCTAAGAAGTTGCCTTTCTCCTTTCCTGCAGTTATTTATGGATTTATTCACTTTACACAGAAATGCAGATTTTCTTTTCAAAGTTTGCTCACAGTAACAGAAGTTAACTTATATTAGACATAAGCAAAAACTGCACAGTTTTTCTAGGTGATAAATAATTTTGGGAATGTTTTATCTGAAGAGATTAGTTTTTAAAAGCAAATACAAGTTGCCTATTAAGATACAGAAACACAGCAAGTAAATATAACTTTGTTTTTAACATTTGGTACTGGCTGCACCACTCTTGTAAATCTGTTTAAACATTAAGTCACATTACATGAGAAATGATCACTAAGTCAGACAAGGAAAAATTGTCTACTAAAATACTGGACTGTTATCTGTTTTTCTCAATGTTTTTCACTCTTAACTAGTTCCCATCACAATAGACAAGATTGTAGAAAAGTTGGGGTATAGGCCAATCCTGCTTACCTCTCACCTTTTGCTACCAAAAGCTAGAAGTTGTAAATGCATTATCTTAAGGTCAGATCTTGGGGAAATGTATTTGAAATTTAATAGCAGTCATGAGGTTTATATACTGAAAAGGGGCTTTGGGATGTTTGGAAGCAATAATAAAAGGCAAGTGAATTCAGAAAGCTAATTATTAAAATGTGTTCATGAGGAAAAGAAATTTTGTTGGAGGAGCCATTTTTAATAAAAATATTGCTTGCAGGAAGACAATTGTACGAACTAATAGAAGCTCAGTATGAACTTAACTCTTAGACTGAAAGGACGGGAAATATTGGAGATACATCCACATCATGCTAATCATTGGCCATTTGTCAGAAGAAAGAATAACACCTTCTTCTTCTTAAACAAACAAACAAGCAAACAAACAAACAAACAAAAGAAAGAAAAATTTTATTTTTCTGTTGTGTGCTAACGTTGAACTATCTCTAAGGATTTCAAAGTTATTGTGAGAAAATTCAAGCTTCCAGAACTTTAAGAATACCGAAGGGCAAAGCTGATTGAGGATTTGTGGAAAAAAGCACAGAAGTTATAAAATTAATTAAAAAATAATAACTTGCAACCACAGACAACTTGCCTTTTGAGATCAGACAGGAATTGTTTCTCTACCTTGATGCCTTGTTTGATTTCTGCATTTTTATCTGATGATTCGAAGTGCTAGGAATTTGATATAAATTGGACAGTTAAATGATGACCTAGGTCTCCAGTGAAATGAATCTTTCCCAAGTATTTTTTTAATGTCTATTGCTAAAACTGTTAGTGTCCCGAGGCGTGTTGCCTTCCTACATGGAAGGTTAGTGGTCACCAGAAGACATGTCTGATTCCTATGACATCAAACCACCCTACACCTTAGGGGGTTTCTTCAGATTAGTGGGAAAATCATGCTGGGGATCAGAGCCTTCTAAGGTTGTTCAAATACCCTTTGTTTACCTAATATATGCATTTGTGGCAAATGGCCTGGTATTAATCAGTAATCATGAAAATCATCCTTAAATCAAATTATTTACCACCCTCAAAATAATAATCAAATTTAGAAATCTACATTAAGAAAAAAGTGAGGCAAATCAAAAAAAAACCCAAACATCGCTAATCACCTTAAGCCAAAATTATGCTTAGAATGTCTGTTATTTGATTCACAGGGTGTTTCTTTTCACAAATGCTTGGCCCTGCAGGCTGCACATCTCAGATAACAGCATTCACTGCTGAAGCATGCTGATTTTACAAACTGGTTTTGGTTTCATTTCAAAACAATCCACAGGTTCTACTCAGATTTTATGTTTCACCATCAAGACATACTCCAACTACCAGTAAAACCCTTCACTGGCTTTTTCTTCTGACAGAGGCTACAGTTTCATATCATCTTTCAGCAGCATACTACCCAGCTCCCATAATCTTCTCCAGCCAGTTCCATGTGGCAGTATCTTTGGTATTTCCTGGGTCTTGGTGGTTGGGGCTACACAGAACTGATGCCATACCCTTTGAATGGTGGAGGAGTTTGCAAAGGTAGTTTTCAGTGTTTGCTGTAGCAGGGTAAACAATTGTTCCCTAAAATTGTGATGTTGGGATTTTATGATGTGCCTTTCTATGAATCCGCATTAGAGATCAAGATAGTGTTTTTGGCCTAGGTCAGACTGACAGGATGACCAGGAAGGATTTTTTTCATTGCTGTAGCAAGCAAACTGCTTTTCAGCATTGTCTAACAGCCTTTACTAAAAGTGTCACCAACTTTCACCTCTTAGGTTTGCATCTCCTTAGTATTCTTAGAACTGTAAAGAGAGATACAGGTGATTTTTTCTGTGTGCTTTTTCTGATGAAAAAAAAAAGAAGGAAACTTCAACCTAATTTAGTACGTCAAAGGAATGTAGGATATTGATCTGTACATTGTCTTCTTGTAACAAGTACAGTAGTGGATTATGACCTATTACCAGTTTTTAAATATGTTGTAAGGTAATAAGAAGCTTTTGGCAGCCTATGTCATATGCAGCTGGGTTTATGTGAACCAAACTTCCACACTACACAGTTGTCTTTTGTGTAAAATAAAACAATGTATTGCACATATATCCCTCTCCATAGACTGAAGATATATTTTGTGTATAATACTTAACTTGAAAGGACATATTTGGAAATAATGTTTTAAAAGTCTGAGGAGTATGAAGTAAATATAAATGAGGAGAGGAAAAGATTCAGATTGCTTTATTTTGGATCATGTATTTGTTTTGGAAAAATAGGAGAGGGATATATGTGCAATAAATTCTTTTATTTTACATATTGTATCTTGCAGTTATTGAGGATCATATATTCATAGCTACTTAAAATCTCACTAACGAAGAGATTATATTAAAGTCTCTGAACACTGAAGAAGAGCATTAAAAATGGAAGACAACTGTGCAGTATGACCTATCAGTATAATATTGCAATATAATATTGCAGTGATAAATATTAACTCATTGCCTTGGGACTAGCAATCCCATATGGGATGAAGTGTTCTGATTTATTTCAGCGCATATTTAATCATTTACATCTATGCACGTTGGCTTGAACAACAGCAAATTACAACTGTAGCATCTAAGTAATCCTTTATGTTGAATTTATAGTGGCACAACACCTGCAATAAAGCGGGGAAGAAAATGAGATTGAGAAAGAGGAACCATGTGTGGAAGGGTGTGGTACAGGGAAAAAGATGTATGCAGATGCAGGGGCATATGGCTGGATAAGGAGACAGGAAAAGAAAACTCACATTTGCTGTATAAGGAGAGAAGATACAAAAATTTGGCTCGGGTTTTTAGTAATAAGTCCACATGTGAAAATGTGTCTTTAAGAAAAAACGTGAAGCATAAGAGTTGCAGCTGAACTGAACAGACTATTTTGTTTCTTGATTTTTCAGTTCTTTGTTGCCTCAGACACACAAAAAATCTATAGAGAAGTAATATATGACATTTCTTTGTAGCCTGGTTGCAGTGCCAATAACACGTTGAGGAAGTCAAAGAGGCAACGAAAACAGGAAGCACAGTATCAGTAGAGGATATAACCTACCTTTTTACAAATTAGAGAAAGGTGATGCTGAAACATGATGATAAGACTGAAGTTTTAGATACATATCATGACTTCTTTGTTAAGTTAACAAAAAGAGAAATACAGGATAGATGTACAGTTTTCAAAAGGGGATCCACAAGAAAATGAGAAAACTGGCAGCAGCAACCAAAAAGAAAAATATTTGAAACCAACTTAGAAATCATATTGGAACCATAGAGAAAAGCATGCCACCTACCAATAAAAACTTGAGAAATGGTAAACAGAATGTAGACAGTAATGTAATGGTAAACAGAAATGGTAAACAGTAATGTAGAGGAAGCTAATACACTGAGAAGGTGTTTAAAGTAAAAAATTTGTGTCCAAGAAAATATCATACACTCCAACAGGAAAAGTGTAAAAACACAAGCAAGATGGATCACAAAAAGACCTCAAAAAAACCTTGGAAAGACACAAAACATCATGCTACATAGTTTTTTGTACACAACAGAAAGAGGAAGCTTCTCAGAGAATCTTAAGAGATAACAGAACTACTGAAATATACAGAGAATGTCCTAAGTAGACAATGGTTATAACATTGATTTTTTTTTTCCATCCATATTAACTATGGAGGAATTTGAAGCATAGAAACAGTGATCCTTCTTTACAGAATGAGTCAGAGGCTTTGTCTAAAATTTAAGTGTTAGCAGAAAAGGTTATGGATCAAGGAGACAATGTCAGCAATAAGAAATCAACAGGAACAGATGGCTTCTGCCCCACAGTTTTGAGGCAATTCAAGTATGAAATAGCCAAACTACGAACTGAAGTGTGTAAAAAACTGACTCAATGTAAAATGGTTAAAATAATGCCAACTTTTGAAAAAGAACTCCAGTGGAACTATGGATGAATAAAGACTGGAATTAAGGGACATATGGATAAATACAAGATGTCACAAAACAACTGGAATTCTTTGAAAAGATTAATATGTATTTAGATATTAATTAGAATCATTAGTCATCATTAGAATGATGACTATCATTCTGTTGAATTTGCAGAGTGCTTTCATTTATATGCCTCACCAAAGGTTCTCAAGAAAACTAAACAGAGAAAGTACTTTTAAGGATAAAAACTAATAAAAAATAGGAAACACAAGTCAGGAGTAAATGAACAACCACCCTTGCAGTGAAAGACAGTTCACTGCAGAAGCTCCATAGATATCTATGCTGGGTACCTTGGTGCTCATCATACTCACATTCTGGAAAAGGGAGGAGAATGACAGAAGTTGCTGATTCTGTTAAGCTATTTGGGATAACAAAGATGACTTCCAGCTGTGAAAAACTGCAAAAGAGAAATGACTGGGAGCTGAACTGACAGCTGAAAGACAGTGCAGACAACTGCAAATTAAGTCAAAATCCCTGCCTGAACTAATTTTCTTCAAAGATCCAAATCCTATCCTGCAGCAGAAATAATGCTACATAGGTTAGAAAATCACTTCCCTAATTGTCCAGCTCCCAGATTCTCAAATTTCATACTCCCTACTTGTGCTACAACTGTCTAAAACCAGCTATGAAATAAATTTACTCAGAGTGCTGGAACACTTCTCGTATGAAGAAAGGCTGAGAGTTGGAGTTGTTCAGCCTGGAGAAGCGAAAGCTCTGGGAAGACCTTATAGAACCTTCCAGTTCCTAAAACGGGGCCTATAAGAAAACAGGAGAGGAACAGTTTAGGAGGTCATGTAGTGATTGGGCAAGTGGTAATGGCTTTAAACTGAAAGAGGGTGTGTTTAGATTAGATTTTAGGAAGAAATTCTTTACTGAAAGGGTGGTGAAGTACTTGCATAGGTCACCCAGAGAAGCTGTGGATGGCCCACAGGCTGTTCAAGGCTAGGCTGAATGGGGCTCTGAGTAACCTGGTCTAGTGAAAGGTATCCCTCTCCATGGCACTGGAGGAGGAACACCGAGGTGATATTTAAGGACCCTTCCAAATCAAACTATTCCATGAATCTGTGATTTTCTGACCTGGTCCTTATTCATGTGGTAGAAAAAGCATAAAACTTAAAGGAGGAACAAGTACTTAAACCAAAGATCACCAATGAAAAAGAGGATGATTTGATCTTTTCCTCCATCCTACACTTAAGTTGACCACAAATGTGACTCACTAATATCTGCGCTAGTATCTGATCATGATAGAATATTTTTATGATAGCCAAAATGCAAATGTCCAAAAGATTTTTCTTTTGTTTTCTTCTTAAAAGAAGAGAGAATACACTGTCAAATGACTTTGCTTTATTGATCGGAACCCAAACTCTGTGAAAAGACTGCAGAAGCAAAATGTCATGGGATACAGGGAGGCAAGAATGACCCTTAGGTATAAAATTGGAGTAGAAACATTACGCATTGACTGTGCTATTTCTGAAATAAATTACTTTATGGATAACTTTCCATACCTATTTTGAAAGCAACATGGAACCTGATGATGTAAGATATCAATACTGAATGGACTGCTCAGTGAAAAAAAAACAACCTGAGATTTCTATTTTAATTGCCATGCATTTATTCAAAACCACTAGAGTGTCAAATATTCACCTCTGTTCTGACATGACCTTTTGTCTTCCTAAGTTTATAATGAAAAAGAGCCCTTAGGTAGAAATACATTGATAAAGAGAGTTAAAAATACAATCCTTGCTCAGAATCACTTTCACTTTGTTTTTCATCTGTGCTATTCTTAAGTTCCATGAGCTCCACAGTTAACTATCTGTTCTGAAATTGTAAGATCTTTTTGTTGACTGGTGGCAAAAGACAACATGAATGGGAATATCAGTCAAAAGTAGACTATTATGTGCATGTGCATGAGGATATATGGGTGTGACTATAGAAAGTCTTTAATACATGCCAAGTACATCCTAATTTCCACCTTTGATTGCATTTTATACAAATTAATAGTCCATTTAGTATGATAAAATTTGGTGGCTGATATAAAAGAACAGTTTTGAGGACAGTGGACTAAGTATGAGTAAGCCTTATTCTTTAAACACTAATTTCAGCCAAGTTCTCTGGTGGACTGTTTGGTTCAATATGCAGCTAAAGAAAGACCTTTTCCTGGGCAATGGAGAAGGTTGAGGAACTGCCAGTCATGTAAAGTTGCTCTATTTTCATTACTGTTTTAGAAGTATTTTGATGGAAACTGAAGATGCAAAAAAATCTCTTAATGCTCCTACTTCTTATGGTATAAGTGCAGGATTAAACCCAGTTAGATTATCAGGAGCTATTAACTGTGGAGAAAATACTCTGAATATTCTGACCTTTTATATGTCTCCATCTTCTCATTTTTATAGCTATTTATTTGTAGGACTCAGGCATATCTGCATTGCCACAACGTATGGGGTTTCATAATGGTCTATGTAGATTATGACTGTAATCCAGTCAGGAGACCATGTTCCATATACAATAAGCACACATGCATATAATGATCCAGTCATACATTGGAAATTAGTTTTAAGGATGAAAATAAAATTTTTCCTACACTTATAATTACAGAATAGATGTATAAGTGCTATGCTTATCTCGACCCCTAGTGCATTTAAGTCATTAACTCCTTCAGTCGATAACCTCCCAGCTACAACCACTCTGACTGCGCTGGAGATCCACCTCAGGCAGCTCCTGCTATACAAACCAACCAGTACATTTCAGTAAATTAACAACCTAGCTGGAGAACCTGGCCATCCCAGAGATACACATTCCATCCAGAGTTTCTGATGCAACAATTGCCACTGTAACTAGGCCAGAGACTTGTAAATAGTCAGAAAAAATTGCTCTACAGCTGAAAAACATGGTTTCTGTGCAGTAAAATAGTTAGAGGATGTTTTGTACATTGTTTAAGTAAATTATTAACAACAAACCATGCATGTTGAAAAGTCTCACAGAATTGTGGGCCAGAGTGGATAAAAGTTAAGTGGTTCAAGGACTCACAGATTGAGCTAAAATACCATGAATTTTCTCACACTGCAGTTCCTGCAAGGTGTTAATGAGTTGAGCTTTTTCTAGCTAGAAAAGAGTTGTGAAAAATCTATGTCCACTCTTGTTTCTCTCTTAAACAAAAAAGCACTTAATTCTTTAATGGTAATTACTTGCATTCTATATTATGAAGTACACTTTATATAGTAGTACCACAGCTTCCACAGTAACCAAGTCTAGGTATCACAGATTTAAGATGGAAGTTCTGCAATAAATTTAAATAAAAATACCATTACTATTACATTTTAATGGTACCCACATTTAATACATTTCAGTGGAGAAGTACTCCATGCTTTCTTTTCTGGTTCATGTCTTTCAAAGGCATTAATCTGAAATTGTATAATAGACACCATGAAACAGAGGTGTAACCGGGCAATGTGGCATATTACACAGAATTGAAACATTGTTTATAGGAAAGGAAGAATCAAATTCAGGAGATGAGGCAAGATATTGTTATGATTATTAAGAAGTGTTAACTAAAACTGATCTTGATGGGAGAGAAGAATGTGATAAGGATTGCGCTTTTAAAAAGAAGAGCTGAAAGTAATGGCATAAAGATGTTTTCTGCTGTTACTTATCCTATCAAATCCAATTAATAAAGCTATTAGGAGTCAAGTCAAAGCAAGCAAAGAGGTGAGTCTTCATGCAACATTTAGAAACCTTTCCAAAGGTTATTGTGAAAATAAGAAGATTACGTTAGTTCTAAAGAGTCATTCACAGGAATAGAAATCCTACCATGGCCCTGAGCTTATGAAACTTAAAAGGCTGGAAAGTATTAAGAGGAAATATCTTGTAGTCTCGCCCAGTTTTTATTCTTTCTGAATCATTAGTACATATGTACTCTGCTTATTTGTTTTCTTTTGCAGGTGGAAAGAAGATGCATCTCTAATACATCCTCAGAGCCTTCCCTGAGAATGAGGTTAATGAAAGATATTAGGGAATGGGTGAGAAGAAAGTGTTCAAGACAACAAATTTGGTGGGAGGGGGGCGATGGGAGGCACAGAATAAACTGATGGTCAAAGGCTCAAACGTGAAGAAATAAGGAACACAAAAGATAACCTGAAAAACAGGGACACCCCCAGAAGCACCCTCTGCTACCTGAAAAAGTCTGAGAATCTGGCTGACGGGCATGGCTGGCAGGAAGATTCTGAGGTGCAGAAATCATTGGTCGGACCCAATCCTGTGTAGCCTGCTGAACTGTGTTATGAGCTTATGTTATTTAACATTATCTGTTTTCTGTGTACAACTCAAACCAGTTCCCAGTGGGAGAACACTTACTTTGACAAAAATGTGCATGTTGACAGATAAGGCAGTGGGCCTGCAGGCTGAATGGGTTGTGATGAGAAAAGTGATTTTAGTTTTCTGCACCAGAACAGGATCTTCATTCTTAGAAAGGAGGTTAATATCCTGCAGAACTCTGAAGGTGAGTAGTAAATGTGAAGATGTTTTCCTTGGTTATATAGGTACCTGTTACAAGTGGTTGATATGCCTAGACACATAGCTTTGGGCTTTTTTTGATTGTTTAGGCATTTTATGGAACAGTAAATAGAAATTTTCAAATGACTCAGAGAGGTCAGTTCATTTTAACTTACTTCTAGGGAGATTGTGTGAAATATTCAAGATAGTAAAAAATATTAAGCCACGTATTTCACTGGTGTCAGTAAACCCTACTTTAATTTACATCATTGAGATCTTCGATCCTCCAATATCATTAGGCAGCTACAAACTGTCCTTCTTTAAAGATAATACTTTTTTATCTTATAACATTCAAACAGTAAAAAATATTCTTTTGGATTTTTTTACTTGATGAACACATATGCAATAAAGACGCCAGTTTGACATAAATTAGGTGCATTCTATTAAACATAACTTTTCTTCATTTCTTCTTTTCCTTTTTTTTTTTCTACAGTAAGTCTTGATTCGTAAAAAAAAAGATATAATTGCAATGGACTGTTATAATGAGACACTCAGCATTGAAAAGCATTGCAAGCTTAGCTGCTTTACTAGTAGAGGAGGAATGTTTTGTAGGACAAAATCTTCAAGTAAATTATTTTCAGTATTCATTCTGTTCACTTTCTTCATTTCTGTTTATTGTATTGTCAACCACAAGAAAAAAAACTCCTTTCAATTACATAGGAACATGCTGTTTCTCATAATGTAGATGTGAACACTAAGCGTATTGTATCCAGTTCAGGAGGAAAGTCCAAATACTATTCTTCCATGATTCAAGTGAAATAGGGCATCCAGTTGATTAATAATAAGTAATGCAGCTTTTTGTTGTTGTTGATGTTGTTGATATTGATCTTCACATTCTATTGAAATTGGAATCAAATAAACATGAGGTTGAAGGATCAAAAGGGTTATAAAAAAATACACTGAAATATGTTCTTGCACAGTAATAAAGTGTACAGTATAAAACCTCAACTAATATGTTCATTCAAAAAATTTGTGTTAATAGTTATACCAAAATTGTTGTCTTGAAATTTTCAACAATATTAATTGCAAAATTATTAAAACAACCTTGCAAAACTCTACTGTTGGACCAGTTTCTATGTATTCCTAGCAAAAATAGGTTGCTTTGATTGGGTTGTTTTGGTTTGGGGTTTTTTTATTTTTGTTTTCTTGCAGATTTAGCCAAAATGTTTGTAGAATGTTGGAACTTTTCTGAAAGGTGTTCACAAAAGTTGCATAGAAAAAACTTTGTCACTGACTCCCTGCAACTGGGTTATCAACCAACAATACCTTTATCTTGTCCTTTTTCCCACTGTAGGATTATTTCTACAATATTTTCTATTGTATCAGTCTTGCTTGAGTTTCTTCAAGTAATGAGCCTTCCACTATTCTGAAAGAAAAAGCTGTGGTAAGGATTTCTTTAATCTCAAAATCTAATGATAATTAGCATTTGGACTAAACACTTAATTCAGGAATGGTATCATTTACATTTTTTTTGTATTAAGTAACATATAACAATGCTCTAAAATGCAGTCATAGGTTCTATTTTTTTTTTAATTAGTCCCTGTCTTAAAGGGAGCTGCAGATAAGGTAAAATCAGCTCACTTGAACAAGTTCATAAACAAAGTCGAAAGTAGCAATTACAGACGAGAAACCTGGGCGCTTGATTCTGCACTGTTGGAACAACTGAGCATTTGGCTTTGAATCAAACACCAGATTTATATTTACTGTCAAGGAGCAGAACGTAGAGAGAGTTACTGAAAAAATTTAAAATATAATTTAAAAGTAGAATAAAATGACTCTGGATGTTCTAAATCTAAAACACTCTTTGAATGTGGAATCAAACTTTGTTCCACAATCAGTGTCAAATTTTTCCTTCTTACCACGTATAGGAAAAATGAACATCCCTCTGTTGCAGATTTTAATCCGTCATTCATGGTGCTACAGGTTTCATATAAGTTACTGTTAGTTTAGGAGTCCCAGAATAAACACACATAACTGCAAACTCAGATATCGCCTGTTGATTTCCAGTTTCTTTTTTTTTTCCATTTCTACATTCCTCCTATCATTCAATCAGAGTAAATTGCTGACAGATTTCAGTCTAAATATATGATGTACTTCAGTCCCAGATCATTGCCTCCCTCTTGGTTTTTTTCCCACTGTTACTATCTCCCAGAAAGAGCATGGTTTTTTCCTTTTCTTTCTTCTTGCAAATAGCTCTCTTGATTTATTAATTTTAACCGCGATGCAAAACTTTCTGGCTCCTATTGTCTTTTATTTATTGGATAAACCCAGAGTGAAAAACTAACCTGTTCAGCCTCTGTTAGATGTTCTTCCATTCCGATCCACTGTTCTATATCAGTACACCTGATATTGAACTGTTAACAAAATTTCTTTATTTTCATAATATAAGGATACAATGATGCAATGAAACAAGCTAGTCTCGGTCAAATTGGTGAGGTGATATTCTCTAATATTTCAATAAATTTTGAATAGTTTGATGCATTTCATTCATTCAGTACTGTTTTCTGTATTTTGTTGAAGGAGAAATTATTTACCCATCAATTAATTTATAAAACTGTACATTTGTTTACTTAGACTTTAATTTCTTCCTTCTGTCCTGAATCTTTCAAATTGATGATATTTAAATTTATTACCAAGATCATTTTCATAAGAAGTCTTAATCACAGTATTGTAATAAAATTATCAGAAACCTAAATATTTCAAGAGGAGACGTTAACCTTTAAAAGTAGTCTTTCTTTTGGCAAAGACTGATGCAGCAGTTGCTTTCATGTCTCATTTTGTCTTCAATCCTTGTATTTCAGTTTCCTCTGTCACTAGTATCATTATAAAACCCAATATATTTGTTTGGCATTTTAATAAAAACGTGACCCTTGTCCTATTCTAATAGTATTGTTTTCTAGGAATTTCTTGTGCAATCTATGAGGAAAAGAAGTGCCTTCTTTTTCCCCCTTTGTTTTGAGTGCTTTTTACAATTAACATTGAGAAGAAATGTTGGCCTTTCAGCATGTGATTTTGTCCTTCAGTTTTGTTATGATGAGTCATTTTAGTACTGTTTCTCTTCCACATTGGAGAAGTTTTACTGGATTTTGATAGATGTGTATGTACTTTGAAATGTTAATATAGTTCAATAATTATTTTAATATTTTTAATATCTTTTAAAAATATATGAGGGTACTTATTTATATACTTGCAAAGGTAATACCTCCTTTTCTTATAGTTTCTTATAATAATGTTGATCAAATGAAGCTTCTTTTGATTTTTCAATATGTTCTTATCAACCTAAAGTAATTTGGAATATATTTCTGAAAACTGTGCTTTCCACAGAGGCGACATATCCTACATAATGCTTTGGAACAGTCTGAATTGGCTCCATAAAAATTCATTCTATGCTTTCAAAACATTTTTGTCTAAACCACATTTGAATTTCACATATGGAGAATCATTGTGTTAAATCTATAGGGGAAAATAAAACTGAAACTGAAAAGTCTATTTTTATGACAAAAAGATGGAATCTGTTACATAATGAAGGAAAGATGTCTGTAAGAAATGTACTGTTTACTGAGTCAACATAGCAACAGGGTGAGAATGAGCTTATTTTAATGTCATTTTAATTTAATTGTTCCTTTCAGTGAAATCAAATTCCTGAAATAATGTGATGCATCTGTGAAGAAGAAATCCAATTCTAAGATGCTCCAGGGCAAACATTTTCAAGAAAAGTAAGAAAGTTTTCAGGACATTTAACAAAGTCCCACTCCAAACTCACCTGGAAAACTGTAAAGTTCTAATCAGCCATATTAAAGAAAAAAAAATATCAAAATGAGGAAAGCTACACATAGCACCAACAAGGAACATAAAGAGAATGGGGAGTCAGTTCTTGGAGAGGATTCTAGCAGAAGAGCACATCTTGTTTTTATGAGCAAAATAAAGATTGAAAAGGGGTATGATTACTGTCTTGGAAGGGAAGTTCTTAGAAAGGAGAGGAGCTGTTAAAGCTAAATATCCATGTTGGCACAAACACAAATGGGAATGGACTGGCTATAATTAAATTTAGCACAGATATTTCAAGACGCTTGACTATCAGAATAAAGATGTTCTGAAAAACCTCTCAGATCAGAGAAAAAGGGCCAAAAATCTCGGTCAAAGATTTTTGCCAAATTTGTTGCTCCTATCATCATGGTATCATACAAAAAAACCCAAATCCTAAAATAACTCTCAATATCTTGTTTTGAGTGATTTTTTTTGAGCCGCTCTGATTTTGAATGATTCTTTCTTATTTACAACTGATGTATTTTGTGCCGGTTTGACTGTGAAGAGACCCAATACCTTTAACTTGCTTTCAATGGTCAATATTTTTTTTCAAACTCTCCTTCCACTTGCACCTTGTAAGATATCCTAGTTTACCACCACTTGTTCCTGAACATTTTTGTTCCCTTCTACCCACATGCTGAACTAAGGGGAAGAATATAAGATTTCAGAAAAGGTGTGGAATTTCCTCAAGCAGACACACAGATCACCATGTTTGAGGAACAGTTCTATGCTTGGTTTTAATCTCAAATTCATTCCATATTGAAATCCAGAAGGTGCATAACCAATAGTAGCCAAAATATAGGATTATGAAAAAGATAATACATTTCCAATAGTGACAAGTAACCATAACTGATTTTATACTGAAATCAGGATTACATTTTACATAGTATCATTTTGTAGTGAGTAGCTGATGGTTTACTTCTACATACCAAGGAACAAACCATGTGCAGTTTGGTACGTATTTGAAAGGTCTTATCTATTGCCAATAATTTTCCATTGCATAATCAAATTGTTAGAAAAGTGGCAAGTAAATGAGTAGGAAGGATCGGTATGTTTAATGAATAACATTACAATTTTTATTTTTAATAATTTCCAGTGCACGTCGACCAATCAGAACCACTTTTGGAAAAGGAACACAGATGAATTCACTCAGTTTTGAAATGAATATCATAATCCACACAGTGATTATCTTCAGCATTGTTTAGAGACTTGCATTAGAAAATACAATGAATGTGCCTTGCTTAAATTGAGTATCCAAGACTTTTCACATACACATCATCAGAACAGGAGTAGGGGGAGGTCAGCCTTCTGTTGTGGCTTTCTTTCAGAGCAGCATGATGAAAAATACCAAGGAAACAGAGATTCCAGAGGCCAAGCATGCTGTCGATGTACATATCAGATATGAAGATGAAATCTGTCAGATATATTTTCAGTTCTTCCATACAGCTCAGTGCCTGAGCTCAGTCAAATATCACAGGAATGTTTCATCCCTCAAGATCTTCCTTCTGTAAAATAGTTGAGCCACGTTCTGAAACTTCAACAGAGAGAATACAGAAAACTGACTGAAATAAAATACCATTGATAGCTTCTGAGAAGTCCAAAGGCACAGGATAGGCAAGAGCACATTGAAAGTTCCCCTAACAAAAGTATACAACACAGATACTTTCAAGAAACTGTCTTTTGTGTGGTACCAGTTCTAAGTGGACAGAAGGCTCAGCGAGCATATTGCCACACTGCAGGAATCAGCTTCTCTGAACGCCACCAGCTACCATTAAATCTTTTGGTACTGTTTCATTCCTTTAAATTGTATTTTAATTCAAAATAATACCTCTAATGTGTTGCTATCTCTGAGCTACCAGCAGTGCCATGTCAAGTGTCACTTGACAGTATTGGCTGACTCATCTGCAGACCAGACCCTTAGGCTTCTGTCAGGTAGATTATTTGTCACAACAAAATGATTTCTGTCTGTCCTCTGTAATCACTTCCCATTTATGTCTAAAAAATACCATGCCTTGAAACTAGATCATTAACTTTATGTGCATCACTCACACGGATGTGATGGTAGCAAGTGTGATGAATGGAAGGTGCCCAAAACATGGTTGAAAAAAATTATATTATTTTTCTCTTTAAGTGTTATTCCTAGTAAGAAAAATCAGATCATCAAATAGTTAATGCCTGTCTCTCATATATCACAGCCGAGATTTAAGTTTACAAATAAAACGTACACCTTTGTAACAACTATCAAGCACAATAACTGAAAAGATAACATCCATATATGCACGTGGATGTATATGGATGCATATAAAATGTTAATTTCCAACAGCAATTCTAAAAATAGTATTTCAATTCCTGATAGCTAGATGAATCTGACAGCATTCAGAACTGTCCCACTGTCTTTTTTTTGATAGTTATTGAAGGCAGTAGCTAGGATTCAGTATTTTTTTGAAAATTTTCATGATAAATGTCAACTTAGAATACTTTCTGGAGATACTAATTTCTGAAAATGCTGACCATGGCTGATAAAGCAGAGTAGTGTTCAAAGCAGTAATACATTCTAACATAGTGTAGCCTTCCATAAAATGTGGAAGGAGGTTCACGAACTACTTGAGAACAAAAACTTTAACAATTAATTAAATGAAAAAATTGATTTGTCAAATATTGATAAACATACATGTTTGGAACGTTTAGTCAAGTGTTTTTGAATGTTTGTTCACAAAAATATTAGAATAAAATCAGGCAGAGTAGATTTGCAAAGTTCAGGAATAAATTATAACATACCGGGGACGAATTTTACCTGTTAATGGGATATAATTTTTAGCCATGCATCAGAAGTTAAAAGAGAGCACAATTGAAAATATGATGTAAAGCCACAACTAAAAAGATCATATAAAATCAGACTTCAGGATACTTCATAATTTAATCTCTCAAATTTTAAGTTTTTCAAAATCTTCATTGCATCATCCCCACTCAAAATATGTTTTCCATAGAGTGTCAACTCCCTTCTTTATGCAGCATAACAAATGATGTGGGTGTGGGTGTGTGTATGTTGTGGATTTGATCCTGATCTTTTCCTAAGAATATTTGCGGTTCACATGCAGATGTATAAGGTGAGTGTAAACATTATAAGGGGGCTGTCCAGTCCAGCACATTGATACATTCCTGCTTCAGAGGAACACGTAGAAACTTCACAGACAATTATTATGCAATAAATTTTCCTAGGAAGGAAAATTATTAGGGAGGTTACTGCTTTTTTCTTCTGTTAAAGTCATAGGAAAAACAATGCTAAAAATTCTGAATAATTTCTTGCAGTTATATTGCACAGGTTACTTCTCTACAAAATGGCCATTTAGCGATGTCAGCTGATACTAAACAGTTCTTTTTTTAATATCATCCTATATCTCAGACAAATTATTCTTAATGTGTGAATTTCTAGAGAGCTGGACTTCATGAAATGAGAGTATTTTTCCTTTAAGCTACATGAAAATGTCACTTCCCTCCTCTCAGCATGCTGGACAGGTGCAATGTAAGGTGGAAATGAGATCTGGGCCTTAAAAACAATTCTGTCTCTACAGGATTCTCAAAAACTAAAGTACGTGGCAAGTACCTTGATGACAGGCAGAATGAAAGAGAGGGGATGTTTTTGAAAGAAGATTTTATCTGACAAAGGTGAAACTTTTAAATAGGCAACCTAAATTTGAAATGAGAGACACAATTGTTTCCTTAATAAATAAAGAAGGTTTTTCAAAACAATCTATTAGCAAATTATAAACTTTTTTTCTCAATACATTTTTAAATGAGATTTCTAAAAAATTTCTGCAACTCACTCTTAGAGGAAAATAACATCTACAAAGGGCAATAGCAAAGTTCAACTCACTTTAACCATTTAAGAATTGCAAGGTCATTCAGAAATGACATTTCTCCGACAGTATCCTCTATCTTGGAATATTTCTACAAAATGAGGTTGAGGTATAATTACATATTTTTAATATATAAAGAAGCATAGATCTTTATACATCTTTAAAATCTTAAAGATTCTAAATTCATTTGATAGTAGTACATTTTTTTCTAACACAATTTCTTCAGAATTGCTAATCCTGAAAATTATCATTTGTTAGCACCGTAAGAAAGACAACTTTTTCCACATGACTATCTAGTTTTTCAACTTAAGTCCAATAGCTGCGCTGTACTGCAGTTTAGGAATGAATTACATCATAATAAATTAAAAATAATCCTCCCTGAAATAGTGCACGGTAAGTTCTAAGTATGGTTTTATTGTAACAAAGAGAGTTCCATATTAGCTATCACTGAATGCAAATATTTTGCACAATTTTCCAGTGCTTGCTTCACACTTATCATGCTACATAAAAATAGCAGGAGGTTTTTGCTTACTGTGGACTTAATAACACCACTGATGTTGCAAACGCAAAAGGTTCTACAAAAGAATGGTGGGACAAACACCTTCCACAGAAGACTTTAGTCACGAATTCCTTCTTACTTTAAGAACAGCTACACTAGAAAAAAGTTGGTTCCTTTATGAAGACTTGTCTCTCACCATTCTAAAGTTTATGTTATTAATTGTGAAGATTTTCTCTATTTGCTAGGCTTTTCTCAGTCTCCATCTCAGCGAGTAATTCTGGTGCCTCTCCAGAGCACCACAGAATAGAGCCCTGGGTGAATTTGGTTTGCTCAGGACATCTGGACATCATCTGGTCCCTCCATCCACTCAGAGGAGGACAGCTTAGATCAAGTACCCAAGGGCATTTAGGGGCCTTGACCTGCCTAGTTTGGCATTCTTCTGAAATGAAGAGTCCAGCAGCCAGATTTACTGGTGAGAAAGAGTCAGACTGGTGAGAAAGAGTCATCACAAATAGTAAGCCATAGCTTTTCTGTAATAATTTTTTTCATAATTTTCTTTGAAATGGTCTTTGAAGAAAATCTAAATAATTAGAGGGTCTCACATCTTTTTAGACAACTATTCACTTATTCTGCACGAGGAGAGGAAATAATTCTAAATATCTATATAAACATATCAGATATGTTATATGTAGTCAATTATATATTATATTTATTGGCATAGAAAATTGCTTTGAATTGCCCATTGATTTACGTTAATTTTTTTTAATTGAAATTCTTTTAAAGTAGCTATTATAAATGGTCAGTTAGAATAAGTAACAAGAAAACAAGCTACCAGATAACAAAGCAATCAGAATATAAACTGCAATATTAACTTTCATTTAATGTTTAAATTTGTTATAATATCTATTTTTCTTATTACCAATATAAGTACCAGTTATAAGGTTAAGTTCTATTCATAAATAATTGTACATGAACAGATATAGATTCTTTTAAGAAAAATAAATTACGCATACAACAACCATGGGAGTAACTGGGGGGTTAAAAACAAGATTGGAAAACACATAAAATAAATAAATGTTTTTAAATGTATGTATTTTTCCCTTTATAAGGAGCTTAGAATCTTGGGGTTTTTTTAATTATTAAGAAAAATATTTTTACAAATAGTATTTACTTTATACATATTTTATATATTTTATGTATCATGTATAATGTATATTCATTATGGTATGTGTAGATGATACATATGTGCAAAGCTATAGTACCTATCATATATATGCTATGGATATGCTTTGTCTGATGTAACATATATGTGCACATAAACTTATATGTTCTTTATGTTTATGTTCAAATATAAGAGTCCTATGAAGTACAGATGTTAAACTTCCACAATTTTAAAAATAGTTGTACGATTAGCAAAATTCAAGACATTATCATGCATTTTTGTTAGTAAACTCTTGAAAGAAATTTTATTTCTGTTTAATCAATGTTACCTGTGAAATTGAAATGAAAATGTCTTCCCAGTCTTATCATACAATTATTATTACAGTAATTTCTGAAGTAATAGCATATGCACATAGAACAGGAGACAGATATCATCTTGAATATCAAATACATATATGTTTTAAAATCATAATCTAGGTTATTATGTGTTCTGATAAAGGCCTTTGTGCTTCAAAAAAATTTAGGGTATGTAAAATGTAGTTGAACCTCTTCAAATTCTCAGTTCACATTAAGTAATTAAAGAAATTATTAATAGAGGAAATCTGGGGAGATTTCTTTCTTTTTTTTTTTAGAATATAGCCATTCAGAAAATGGCAGCAAAACCAGTCTGAGCAGAGTTTCAAGATCAGGATGCCTGCAACACAAAACAATCAACTAAACTTCACAGAGTAATTTTCTTTCACTTTGTCTCTTTCTTGGACTCTGTAATTCAGAAAAAAATGAAATTTAAATTACAGTTGCTAAATCTCTTCCCTTCATAAGAAAATCAGAAAAAAAGATATGAGATTTTCAAGAAATGAAGGCAAAGAATCAGTAAACAACAGATACATATACTGATAAAAATTTTAACTAACTCAAAATTGCAGGACAATGGCCAGGGAGAAAGAATATGAGCTACACAGAAATTGTGAAATGTGCAATTTTACTGCGCCATTAATAATATCTACCTTCTCTATTTTTGCCACTTCTGCCACATTTTTCATCATTACCATCACTGCATGATTTTACACAGAGAATGTGACTGCAAAAGGTGAGAATCAGTGGAACAGAAAGCTTTTTAATGTTAATTGTACAAAAATTAAATATGTGAATCACCATGACTTCTATTCCTTCAAGGATAAAGCAGAACCTAAGTTACCTGTTTTCCAATTTTGTATGCCAGTAAGCTGATATTTTGCTTCAGTTAATTTATGATTTGTTTCTTGATTATGAACTTTTGACAAAGGCTATAAATTTGTGTGAAACAAATGGATTAGCTTGGAAAGGTGCATTCTGCTTTGAAGAAGACGAAACTAAAAAGTTAAAAACAAAAAAGCTCAGTTGAGCAAGCTCTACAATAATTTTATGTTCCAGGACAGGCACAGTGTAGACTAAACCCACTGCTCAACCCACTGCTCAAATGAATCGTGCCCACACTTCCCACTCTGTCTTGCCTTCTGTTCGGTTTTTACAAAGATGATAAAACCTACCACACTCGTGACTGTGCCACTGCGGGAGACTAAAGTGTGAGATTTCCCTTCAGCCTTGTGTTTGTTACCATTTTCCACATTGCATTCCTAGACTTATCCAAAAGCTTGGAGTTAAAAAGCTAACTCGTAAGGTTTGTTAGACAGCTTTCTCCCTCCCTTCTCTCCACCCCATCTCACCACCCCTTTCCTCATACATGCTCACACACATAGGTAGGAGTGACTGCTTTATAATGGGATGAGCTTCTAGCTCATATGTAAAATTGGTGGTTTGGTACTTGTTTTGCTAGATTGTTATAGATCTGAAAATCTCTTCCTTTTTGTCACTTTCTTCAATCATTTACTACCTTTTAGCTGATGCTTCCGAGCATCCTATGGTATCCTTCTCCAGACATTTCTGTTGTTGAGTGTAGGACTGGCTCTATGTTCACAAGCCAATATTTCCCAATGAGCCTGCAAGAGGCTAATGCACATTGCAGTGGCGTTACCAGAGCAGGGTATAAATGCTAGGTAGCTCAGAAGTTTCTGGTCACCTTCAGCTGGGAATTGCAAAGATAGTTCTGCTAAGAAGCTCTTAAGTCTTTGCAAAACTTTCAAGTTCTTATTGGAAATGTTCAGTTTCTTGAGCCCACCCACATAACAAGAGTGTGTTCAAAATTAAGTCATTAACAGAATTGCAAATAATTTAAAAGTCAAGGAAGTTACCTTGAATAAGACTCACCCTTATTTTGTGGTATTTCAGGATTTGATCAACAATATTTTCTGACTTAGTAAAATCAGCACAAAATAAACCCTTAAGGGTTAGCTTCTGTGAGAAAACTATTAACCTCTGTTTAAATGCACACTGATTTAAGCCTCAAAGTGATTGTAACAGGAGTTACAAGTGATTGTTACGAGCATTAAGGAGTGGAAGATTAGCAGTCATTCTCTACATTTAGAACTAGTAATTTCTGTTATGATTCAGCAGTTGTGGGAGCCAATACTGACGCTTCAGTGACGTGGAAATGATTGCAAACAGTTTATGAAAAGCTACTTTACATTTATTTCAGAGCCAGAAGGAAAACAGAAGGAACCAAGTTATTAATTTTTTAAAAAATATTTGTTTTGTTTGAACATGTCAGTTTTGGGTGCTGTAATTTATGTCGGGATTTATGATTACCTGATCACAAGTCTTCAAGACATAAACAGCTAAAATATGTTTCTCTGTCTATGTTATATGTGTACAATCCAGTGCAAACGTTGGTACAGTAAACCACAAGTCTAGTATTTCTTGTTTCTTTGAGGTATTTACAAATCTGTGTTAAAATTTCTCTTCTATTAAGCCCTATCATTGTTATTTTCAGTTTGTGCTTTCATGAGTACTAGGAAAAAGAGATTGCCAAGTACTTCCTTAACTGCAAACTTTTACTACCCTAATTATTTAAGTTGCTAAATTAAATGTTAAATAAACTTACATAATTTGGAGTGCTTGTCTGAAAGAACATGAAATGTCTTGGAAAAAGCATGTCTATTGTCATTCCAGTAAAAAAAAAGCTAGTAGAAAATATTTAACCTGTACAAAGAGACCTGATGAAATTTTAGAAATTTAGCACTCAGCTCACCAGTACAAGCAGGAGAGCATTTTGTTGACAAAATTTGTCCTGAAGTGCCTATTCCAGTTGAAATCAGAGTGATAACACTGAAGATTCCTTATACACTCTCTGTAGTAATTTATTAAGTATTTACCAATGACCTTGGTTCAAACAATCCAGATTTCTTAAGGATGAAAATTTAAATTCACTAAAAGCTATTCAGGTCACCAAAACTAGAGGGATTATGTCGATTTAATCCTGTCACAGGGGCCATTCTCTGAATTAGCTGTTACAAAGAGTGCCTAATGATGCAGGCTACATTTTATTGCCAGCAGTTTTCAATTACTGTCTTCAGGACCCCGTGTACAGGTGTCATGGAATATCAGGGATGTTTTTTTTTTCATTGAAACAGCATTGCTCTTGATTCCAGACAGATTTTGAGGAATTCTGAACAAATATTATCCAGAAGATATTAAATGAAAATACTGGTGTTTCTGAGGTGATTCTTATACATCTAGAATTCAGAAGTCCTGTTTACAGGAAGGAAAAAAAAATTATTTTTGGAGCATAGTAGGCTTAAGAAACAAGAAGATTAAATGTGCCACTAGGCATTATTGAAGAGTGAGGATGAAATCAGATTTCCTTAGATACATTTAGCCTGCCAATAAGTCATGATCAAACCTTTCTCAGAAAATTTCAATATTTTCTAACTGTAGGTGGGATAGAAATAACAGATGATCTTCATGCTATGCTTTCAGTTTTGGTTCTTTCATGATTTAAAAACAAAAAAAAAATCCACCCTAGTTTATAAGTCTAAACTTTTCCCCCTTATTCTCTTACTATACATATGAATATATCTGTAAATCTTTACTAATTAAAGCTGACAATTAGAACTGAGAGTCACTTGCACGATGGGTATATTTTCTTCCCGGCGAAGAGGGCAGATTGACTGATTTAATTGTCATGTCACAAGACGGTGCTATGGTACCTGAGATCACATGAGTAGCTATCTCTCCAGAGTACAGACAACCAATAGGAATTTTAACCTCCCCCACTAATTTTAGGGAGTGATTAAATTAGATGATTTACAAGTCAAACAATATTGCACCATTCCTGGAGATTTCAAAGAGAATATGTACTCCATGATGTGATTTTTTTTTTCTACATCAGCATTTGACAATGGATGCATTTAGTCGAACAATTCTGAAGTTTGTGTTTCACTTTCATGCTATAATTCTGTCCCAAGGACAGGATGTGCACTGTTTGGGTTTTTTTGACATGGCACTAACATGGGAGGTTTTTTCCCAATTAATTCAACAGTTTGGACTTCAGACTACAATTCAATAACTCTAAAAATATTCCTGAACATATTTCACTATATCATATACATGCTTAGTTATACCTGTTAGTCCTAGTCATCTCTTAGATACAAATGAATGTATTTTGATAAGAAAAAATATCTTTAAAACTAGAAAGACGCTATATGATTTCTTTAGAAAAATAAAATTTTCGCAGCTATTTCCAAAACCAGCAATGAGAAAAAATATTTTACATTTTGAATGCTGAGCTCTTACAGTTGGCATCATTTCTCTGACATACAGAAAGGTCCTTGAGGTGAATTACCTACTGTAAAATATCACTGTGGGGTTTTGTGCTTGGTTTCTTCCTTAAGTAACCGTGTTTGAAGAGATAAAAGCTGACCAGGTAGTGTTTTTTTTAATGTACTACTGCTCCATGTAGAATTCTTCAGCTATTTTGGTACTTTGTCTTTAGAAATTCTCCTTAAAGTACTTGTTCTTTAACATTACTGAAATGAACTTGTTTTGATTAACGGTTCAAACCCATGACTGAGCCAGCAACCAAACCATGGTGAGCCAGGAATAAAATTTCCACAACAAAATTTCCATTATCTCTTTATAATATGAGTCACCAAAGCATATGCCATTCATGTGGAGACCAAATTATTCTGTCAAGCATTCAAATTTGAAATATCTGAACTTCAATTTGCTGTATTTCATATCATCTTTTCATTCATCATTCTTCCTAGGTGTTCCCTCAATCTTTATAATTTTTTAGTTATTGAGTTATTAATACAGTAATTTTACTATGGAAATTCAGACAAAAGGCATACCAGGGAAGATAAAAAGAGTATCTGGCTTTAGGAATTGGCAGTGAGAGTGGAAATCTCATGCTTGCTAAAACACTGATGTAAATTATCTACAACATAGTAAGGTAAATGTCTTGATCCAGAATCACTCTGGATGTGAAAGATTCCCGAATCTGTGGAAAGCCTCATTTTCTTCAAAGTAATTCTGCCTGACTGTAGGACAAACATTGCATTTTCTGGTCAAATTCATCTCTTGGATGAAGGAGAGGAGGGAAGGAAAGAGGGAAAGATTTTTTAAGTCCTTCACTGCATGCTACTCAGTTGAACCTAGGGATAGAATATAACATTATTTGTGACAGCATGATATTCTGAGCTACTTAATAAGCTTATTAATATATGTCATTATTAATATTTATTTTTTTCAAATGCATATGTAACTTTTCTGCTGTATAAAGAGATATTGCAGTATAAAGAGATTCTTCTTGCAATTCTATGGCTCTATCTGGAAAAGAAATGTAGCAATCTTCCAGGGTTTTCTTTGGATTCAAAGAAAACCCTAAGGTTTCCTTTGAAGGAGGATTCCTAGGTACTGACTGGTAGTTAGTGAATTTCAAAGTGCAGGGTTTACACTGACAGAGACAATCTTGTAAAAAGGGGGCCTTTTCCCTGCGTAGACCATAGTCCAATAGATGAGTAATTCAATGGTTTTACTTTAGATGTTTAATGTATCGCAACTGTATTTAGTCTGGCAGGTTTAGTTTCCCAGTTGATATCTGTGCAGCATTTCCTTCATTACCATATGTGTTCAAGTTATATGTTTTAATTCTATTAGTTTATTTTCTTGTTCTACTGGTATTTATCTTAGAGATCCATCTAAGATACAAGTAAAAAATACTGTTTTATTTCTCTTGATGATTGTCTATACCACCAGTGTATCCAAAAAGTGAAATATTATCTATACTTTTCTGAGAGTGATTAAAGAACATGTTCTGACAAAATTTAATTTTTTCATAAAAATATTATACACTTAAACAAGTGCAGGACAAAATCTGTAGCCTTAATAGGTAGATATTTCATTGTGTTACCAGAGTGCCTCCAAGAAAGTTATTCACACTTTTCCAGGAATAATCCCTTGTGCCTTCAGTAATGCAGTAAATATTTACTCTTCTCTTTAGATACAGTGTTGCACTGGTGAATCTGGGCAGGTTGACTCGTAGAGGGAAAATAATAGTGAGGGAGCGGGAGGAAATGGTGCAGTTACAATACTCACAAGTGCTTGAAAAAGAGAGTGAGTTAAAAAGTTACGAAGTTTGCAGTAAAAAGATCTACCTCATGGCAGTTCAAACTAAAACTGACTCTGAAGAACTGCATCAGGATCTTACAATGCTGAATAAAAATTGCAAATAAAACTCTATATCCACATGAGTAAAATAAAACATGGGATTATAGAAAACACCATACACAGACTATTACGGTTCAAAAGTAGCTTACCACTGCTTAGGAAAGATATTGGAAGCACGGTGGATAACACCTCTCTGTTCAGAGGGTGTTCAAATCATTACAGAGAACAGAACAGAAAGTAGTGATATCTCACTATGTAAATTTATTGCCATGCAACTTGTGTACTGCTTGCAGTCATTGATTACTCATTACTCATTACTCCCCTTTGACCAGGGCTACAGAGAAGACAGAAAGGTGTAGGGTCACAGAAGAGAAGAAAACAATCGCAGTGCTTCTGTTTAAATAGCAGAAAATAGATGGATATAATAAACCCATGAATATAGAGAAAGTATATAAGGAATAATTATTCACTTTCTGCTTAAAACTACTGAAGTCATACCAAAAGGATGACTAAGGTATATTCTTCTCCTTTTCTTAAACTCTGATAAAGCCAGGATGTGCTATTTAGACCTCTGATGTTAGAATCAAGATACTTCTCACTAGCTGCAAACTTTCAGGATAAACCTGCTCCAGCATGGGCTCCACGAGCCATGTTCCTTCAGGAAATATCCACACACATAGTGGGGTTCTCCAGGTGCTGCAGTGTGGATGCCTGTTCCACCATGTGTCTTCTCCAGAGGCTGCAGGAAAATATCTGCTCCACCAGAGTCTCTGAAGGGGCTGCAGGGACATCTCTGCTGGGGCACCAGAGCACCTCCTCCCCTCCTAATCCTTTCCCCTCAGATCTCAAAGAGCCACTTATCACTGTTTTTCTCTCACCCCTCACTATCTCTCATCACTGAGATCTCCTGTGTAATCCTTCACTGCTACCACAACCTTGACACTTGGAATAATAGAATTAATTACCAAGTATTTAAGGTCAGAATTGTGCAAAACATTCTTTACATCCTTTGCATTGGATCATGTAAATGAAAAGTTCATATCTTACAAGGTTTAAATGATGAAAACTTTGTAAGTCAATATAGAAATATCCTAGTTTGCTTTTTGCAAGCAATGAGTAATCCATGTCTCTTAAAAATACTACATAGTATTGTGCAGTTCCCCCCCCTCCCCTTCCTTTTGCTGCACCCACCTTCTTTGACTGTAGTTTTTTGTTATTTTGTTGGAGCAAAATGTTTAGCTTTTTGGCAACATGGAACATTCTTTTCAAATATTCACTCCCACTTCTATGATGTAGTTTACTCTCATGTTTTGTTGAACAATTATGTTATGCAGCAATAATGATACAGAATAAAGTAGCTAAAAGATATTCAGATATAATTTTTCAACCTTTCTTCTCAGTATTGAAAATATTATACTCTTTAGATGACATTGTAAAATGCAGGAAATCTCAACAATTTTTCAAATTTTAAAAATGCCAGAGTGCTGGCTTATGCTGGATTCATTATGGTTTTTCTACAGATTTCTCTTAAGCCACAATTTTAATCTATATATGTTCTTTGGAGATACAGGAATCAATTTCATGAATTTTTTGTAAAAATGGCATTCCATTTTTTTTTTTAACTTAAAAAATTATGAAAACCACAAGAGACTTCATTGGAACTTCCTTTTTTCAATGTTTCCTTCATTCTTGCAGAGCATATATGTCTAAAGACTGTCTAAATGCTCCAGAACTGGGCTCAAGTCATAAGAAAATCTAAGTCCTTTTACTAATTATAAATGTCAGTGATATGAAGACATCAGTGGTCTACAATTCATAAAAAGTCTCTGATTATTTCAAAGTAATAAGCCAATTAATGCACTCAGATTATTAATAAACAATGTATTAGAAGAAAAAGAGAAAGCATTGCTATCTTTGAAGAGTTTGCTTGCCATATTGAAGATGGTTTATAAAGATTACTTACTGAACATCAATAATTTTTTATATCAAATACCACCATCAGTTACATGAAGCTCTCTAGTAACGAACAGAGTTAGTAAATTACAATAGTGAACAGACTGATCAAGAGCTGTTTGATGGAAATTCAACATCTTCTTGATGTTGTACAACACTGAATTAAAAAAAAACACTGGCTGAAAATATAAATTTGGACTCCAACTCTGGTGTACACTCAGAGGGGTTTTTTAATTGTACTTTTTATGTTTTCCTTCTCAGAGTCTTAGATGGCTGTAGGAAGACCAGGAACAGCTCAGTGCAGAGTTTTTCTTACACCTTGCCAGTACTAAGTCTTTTATATACTGTATCTCAGGAAAGAGCAACCTGAGAAATACATGCCGTGATTTCTTGTTTTACAATAACATATAACATATGACCCCTTTGTTGTTTCTAGTTTCCTTTACTGACAGTTTAAATTTCAGCACATTTCCTGCTGAAATGAAGGCAATATTTTACATTCATCACAAGCTACTGCTGT
>NW_016690289.1:641165-671712 GCF_001604755.1 Lepidothrix coronata
AGAAACATCTGGTAAGTAAAGAGAAGATTAACTAAGATACTTGTATTATCCCTATGTGGCAGAAAGTAACCCGCACAGAAGTTATGGGGTCAGGACACAGATTTTCTATCTGAAAAGGAGATCTAATAAGATAAGAGTTTTTATCTACTTCACAGAGACCAACATTTGTTAAACAGGAAAGACTGACATTTTCCTATGATCAGGCTTGATTTTTCTAACTTTTCCTTGGAGAGGTAACAACATAATGACTAGTTTTCTCTTTGTCGCTACCATAACTTTTGTGTCTCATTAATACTTTCAGGAAGAAAGAGTTATGAGTCTCCTGTGTCTGGTTCATCCTCAAGTTCTGTGGAAGTTCTACTATATTCTGATACTTTTATGAAAGTTTAACAAGGATGCAACTATGAACTATGTAAGCATGAGAACCAATTCTCTTTAACTTTTATTTTAACTCTGCCTGAGTTCTTTATCAGTTTGGAAAAATCCCCAATGTTTGAATTTTTTCTAAGACTTTTTTGTCGATTCAGTGAAATTTTAGGTATGTATCTATTCCCTTAGCATATGGGGTCTCTCACTGGAGCTGGAACAACTAACTTTTTCTGAATCAGCATCTTCTTTTCAAAGGTAAAGATAGGAAACACAGAATAATTCAAGCTGGAAGGGACTTCAGATCATGTATGCTTCAGCCCTCTGCTCACGAAATCACAGAGTAAGGCTGCAAACTAAACTTTTGTGGGGAAGCCATACGAAGAATGGCTAAGGTCACTTGACTTGTTCAGCTTGGAAAAGAGGAGGCTGAGGGAAGACACCATTGCAGTCTACAACTGAGGGTAACTGGAGGGGCAGGCACTGATCTTTTCTCTCTGGCAACCAATGACAGAACCCATGGGAATGGCAGGAAGCTGTGTTAGGGGAGATTTAGCTTAGATATTAGGAAAAGATTTTTCACCCAGAGGGTGGTTGGGCACTGGAACAGACTCCCTAGGGAAGTGGTCACAGCACCAACCCTGACAGAGCTCAAAAAATGTTGAACAATGCCCACAGGCTCATGATGTGACTCTTGGGGTTGTTCTGTATAGAGCCAGGAATTGGACTTGAACGATCATTGAGGGTCCATTCCAACTCAGCATATTCTATGATTCTATCATTAAACCTCCTGTATTCTGAGGACTGTTTGAGATAAATCCTGTGTTGGATTTTCAATGTTGTTCTTCAAAGTTTGAGAGTTCTATATCCATTCTGGGAAAATTCAAAAGTTGAAGTTGTTTAGTTTCTTTTCTTCAATATCCTACTATTACCACGTTTAATGGCAATCTTTTTAAGTGTAGACTCAGCTGTTTATTTCTTGCTATAGAAAACCAGTGGATGTTCAAATGTTATTGTGTTTTGGGAAGTTTCTCAGCTACATAGGTTCTTGTTTGATGAAACCTGATACTTATTCACTAAATGGAAAATGAGAATGTTACTATACATCTCCATTTATATGCCCTCTGTTCTCCTATGTTTGGAAATTCTTCTAACTGTTCATTTTTAAAATTTCACTAATATTATCTTTAGGTGAAACAAGAACTTATTTTGAACTATAAAATTCTTTTTAGTTCCTACAAATAGTATGAAAAATGTACTTAACAAAAAAAGGGAAATTGCATACCTTAAAAATTAATGAGACTGGAGAAATATAGGAAATAATTTCTCTCTCTACTGTGCACGTATCTGCGCAAATACTTTCCTAAAGTAGAATCTGGAGATAAAAGCTAAATTTCATCAAAGTGCCCAGACAACAAAAGAAGTTAAAAGACTCTGGTGAGAAAGGGTAGTGCAAGTCACATTGTCAAGTTGAATACTGGAAATCTTCCAGACGGACACAGTGAGAATAGTGCAAGAATTTACTTAAAGCAGTGACTGAAAGCACAGAAGAAAAGATAATTAAAAATCTCGCATCTAACCTATTTCTTTAACTCTTTTATTGTATTCCCTGTGAAGCACCTCTGTAAAGGCTGCAATAAGCATTTGATGGATCTATGTAGCATCCATGGGGGGTTGACAGCAAAATGACAGGAAGAAAAAAAGTTTTATGAATTGTGGGAATTTTTTTTTGGTATTAAATCACAGGATAGGTAAAGAGGGACTGTGGAAATGGAACCCTGAGCTGTGAGAATATTAGTGCACCAAACATACACTAGTCACATTGAAGCACTCTGCAAAGCACATTATTTTGCAGTGAGGATATCTGGCTACAGAACACTTCTCGGAGCTCAGTGACGCAATGACATAACAGTGATGTTGGCAAGCCAGTAAAGCTTTGCACTACTACGCTTCCCTTGGGAAGTCAGAACCAGTTCCAGTTCTTATTCAGTAGAGAGTGAGGTGGATTGAAGACTAGCCCAGAGGGTGATAATTAGTGGAACAAAGTCTAGTTGGAGGCCTGTAACTAGTGGTGTTACCCAGGGGTCAACACTGGGTCCAATCCTGTTCAATGTTTTCATGATGATAAGGATAATGGGGCAGGGTGCACAGATGACACTGCTTCACTACCTTACATTACAATAATTTTTATTAAATAACATGCATGGAGAAAACTTATCTTTATTCAAATGATGTTCACAGTATTATGCACATTACCAGATTTTTTTTCCACTACAGTGATAATTAATACAATTTATGAGGTAAACTTCATCTTATGTTAAGGAAACAATTCTTGGAGTAAACATTTTTGTGGACAATGTTGTCCTGTACACTGATGACTTTTCAGATGAAGTTTTGTGTAACAGCATTACAATATGAGTACATTAGACAAACTTTTCCTAGCCAGTGCTTGTTGTCCTTGACCTTCATTCCACTTTCATTTTCCTGAAACAGCACTAATCTGTGTTCGTCAGAAGTTACTCAACCATATTTCTCCACGTGTTCCTACTGGGAAATTCTCCAGGCAGCAACTCTTCCTCCAACATAATCAGACCAAAAATTCAGTTTATTCTGGTCCACGGGTTATCCTTGTGTGCTCCTAGGGTTGGGATTCCAATATTTTGTAGCTTTTTTGAAACTGTAAGCTGACTAGGGTAAAAGAAATTTTGGAAGAAAATGCTGTAGGGTTCAGACATTTGCATGTCTATCTTATAAACCAGGTTTTCCTCTCATATGTGATTTTTGGCTTTTTATGGTGAATAGAAAGTAGGAATTTGTGTAACTTTCTTCCTTAACATGTGACTCATGCAATATGGGTAATAGTAATAAGATACTCTAAGTAACTCAGATACCTCTATTCAGTATACTTCCTAGTATCCCAGCTGAAGCTAGAAATTGCTAATTCATATAACAGATTGCAAAATCATGCAAAAAACACAGAGGAATAAAATATATGAAATAAAATTATCAAAACCAAAACAAAATAGAATCCAAAGCAGATAATTCTAATAAGTGAAGATACATTGCTTGGATATAAAGAGATTTCAAAGAGAACCATTAGAATTTCTCAAAAAATTTACAGAATTATTGCAATAGAACTTGAAACTTCACTGGAGCAGAATGAGCTATCTGGTATGCAACTTACGATGAATGAAAGTTTTCCTATACCATGACATACAGAAATGTTATTCTGGTTTTTGCAAAATTGGAAAATGAGGAAACGTATTTGTCTAAAAGGATTATCTAAACAAAATTATATAGAGTGAAGGATAAAATTCACTGAGATTTATACTTAAAGCACTTGGGCAGAATCACCGATATTTAACTGTCTCTTCCAGAAAATGGTAATGTAGTAGTCTGTGGAGGCAGTATAACGGCAGTAGCCTTTCTGCTGGAAAAGAAAGGTCGCTACAACTCTTCAATGACATAAGTAATTGGACAACACAGTGGAGACACCGATGTGTGGCTGAAGATAGGTTTAAGTTTGACTAGGTCACCTATGATGTCTTCATAAAATCAAACCCTCAGCAAATGCCTAATGGCGTCATAAAAAACAATGCACCTCAAAAGAATTGCTAGCTGAGCATGTTCAGAATATTCTGAGTTAGAGGGGACCCACAAGGGTCATCGAGTCCAACTCTTAAGTGAATGGCCCATACAGGGATTAAACCCACAACCTTGGTGTTATTAGTGCCATGCTCTAACTGTTCTTGGGGCTTGTACAACATAAAAAAGTGATAGGACTGAAATGGCTAAATAAAAAAATAAAATAAAATAAAATAAAATAAAATAAAATAAAATAAAATAAAATAAAAAATAAAATAAAATAAATTGCATCAGAGATTTCCTTTGTGCTATTTTTATTTAGCTGAACAGAACCCTTGTTACCCACAGCTGTTACAAAGGGGCAGCTACTATAAAAAAATCAAGAAGTTGTTTGAAGCTATCACATCTCTTAAGCCAAGGTGTTTCAAAACTGTTCACAAAAAGGAAATACTGTAGCTGTTTTCAAATCTTGTTCTAAACAGGCCAAAGAACAGAGACACACTGAAAATGCTAGTGTTGGCAGGAGGCTCTGGCAGTGGCATCAAGCAGATTTGGCACTGTCTGTTTTGACAATATTCAGCCTTCTGCATGCTCACTGTCTGTGTAAATGTGTGTGGAGAAGTACCTCTTCAAGGAGTTACGACTGCCCAGAGTCTCCCACATTCCCTCAGTGTTCCCATCCAAACCGCTTTATACCCATACAGCAAAGAAGCAGCTTTCTTTCAGATAAGAGCACAGAATATATTTGAAATCCTGAAAAGGGGGCTGTTTCAACCTGATTCAGACACTATCCCAGCTGTCAAGCCAAAACAATGACAAAACAATGTAGAATTTCAAAGAGTTTTGATACTGATCCAGAAACCATGGCAGCTGGGTTATCAGTAAAACACAGCGGCAGAATTACCTTTCATAGTATTCTGCTGTACTTGATGTAAGGCCCTGAGTATTTGTTATGAGACAAACCCAGTATGTTGCCAGTAGCAAATATCAGCTTTGAAGTTTCTTTAAAAATAGAGACTTAGTCTGACAATGGTTGGCAAGTGGCTGTCTTATCTCACAATACCTGCAGTTAGGACTAAGAGGATTGCAATTTCCACTTTTGGTGGTAGAGTAGATGTTTTTTTAATCAGAAGAATGACTGTAGACTTCAGAAAACTCATCTAACAAAAGTAATAGTAAAATTACTGTAAAATTAAAAATATCTTAACACTTAAGTGGAAATGTTTGGGAAAAGTAAAATTTGTGCTTCCTTCACATCAAAAAATAGATGAGCATAGGACAAAAGTGAGAGGAATTAGTATATAAACCTATATAAAATGAAAATCAGATTTCTTCTGCTGTTTATTTTTTCCCTGTTTTTAAACTTTGAAGTGCAAAAGTAAGATTCCTTAAATGCCAGAAATGCTGGATTTTCCACAGACCGTATTTGCTTTTCCTCAAGCTTATTTCTCTGGAATTAATGTGTCTTTATCAGAACAGCTATGAGATCCTCTATTCAATGAAGAGGTTTTACGAGTGTGTTTCACAGCTCTGAAACCCTATAAAGCCACTTAAAACAGTACTGGGCAGCCCTCAGGTTTCTCCTCACAGCAGTTGGTGTTGCAATAGATGTTTTTGTGTACTTCCATCGTGGACATATTTTACCAATGTGTTTTGGTTGCAAGAAGCAGGAATCATTATAACTGAATAACCAGTTCTGCAGGGAACAAGATAACCTGTTTTACAGTCTAAACTTTCTTATATGCAGTATAGAAACTTCAATATTCAAAATCCATCATTTAAGAGTACTTATGAGTATGGTGAAATTCTTCATTCTGTCTTCCTATATAACTGAATCTTTGCATTTGAAACTTGTTGCAATGAATGGTTATAAGAAGTCTTTCTGGTGGGGAGAAATACTAATCATACTTGCAAAACATGAAAGACAATTGCAATGAGAATGTGCCATTAATGAAGATGATTTTAAATCCAGTGCACCTTTAAAAACATTAATTCCATGAATTTCCTTAATATTACAGACCTCAGATTGTGATTGTTTAGAAATCTGAGCATTTGAATTATGCAACTGTTACTACATAGAATAGTTAATTTTAAGTATAGAATTCAGAAGAATGTTATAAATGCATATACATATGGTAAAATAAAAAATTAAATGCAAGTGTTTCTTCCTCTGCAGCTATGTTTTTTCATCATTATAGCTGAATACAAAAAAATTTGTAGAGAAAAGTTATACCTTTTATTAGCTCCACTGATGTTACTGAGAAAGACAGTCATATCTTATTGTTATTAGATATACCAGTCTGAGACATCAAACATGCCTCTAATTTTTAGAGGAGGGAGGAAGTAAAACAGAAAACTGGAGTTATTAGGCAAATGACAGTAAAAAAAAAAAGATCTAAAGCTGAGTTTCCTGGAGGCACTCTCTTTATCAGACTTACTGTGTAATTAATTTCACCTTTTGAATCCGAAATACATAAATTAACTATGGAGTAAAGAAGATGAGTGCCATCTTGTCTGATGGCCGCACATGATCCAGTTTATTCTGATAGAAAGGGACTGGAAAAAGACAGTAAAGTGAAAAACATGGAAAGCCTGCCAGGCAGGAAGGACAGCCAAGAATTAACTTGTTTCTTGACAGGGGGAATTCAGGAGGAGGTGAGTAATCCATCTGAACTGTGCCAAAATAAGTACAAAAGATGATGTGAAGATGATGGGTGAAGATGATACTTTGATAAAGGCCTGTTGGAGACTGCTCAATCTACTTCCTTCCTTCAGATTAAATTTCTTGTAATTAACTTTCAAAAGAAAAATGAGGAACAGGTTCTAACAGTGATGAAATATAATTTTTATTATTATTTTTCATGTTTTTAACTAATTATGTACTTCCTAATTATATATACAATAAAATAATTTGTTTGTTTTTCTATTTAATTTTATTATTTTCTGAAAAATTTTAGTATAAAACAATAAAATTAAAGAATATTGTCACCATGTTTGTTTACACTAGATCATTAGGAAATTATTTTCAGATTTTCATAACATTGAACTTTTTATCTGTGAATGGACACTTTATAAACATTGTTTAGGTATTCCTGTTGTAAGAAACCATCCATGACCGTATTTAAAAGATGTGTAGATATGGCACTTGTGGACATGGTTTAGTGATGGACTTAGCAGTGCTGGCTTAAAGGTTGGACTCCATCTTAGAGGTCTCTTCAAACCTAAATGACTCTATGATTCTCTGCTTCTATGACTTAAAATTTGAACTGCTTATATGAAGCAGTATAAATACACAATGAGGTGAGACCATGATAAGGTCAGGATAATTTGAATTTTAATATATATTAATCTTACACACATATATGTACATGTATATGTATTGATTATCAAACTTCCATTTAGTTAATATTAACTCTTAAATTCATTTCACAAAAGAAAGAGGATTCAAATTTTTTTTGTATAATAGCTTAGAAAAATTACAATCTGAATCTAGTTTTAGGAAACATTACTTACAGAACACTCAATCCTGCTGTGCAAGTTTTATATATAAATCAAGTTTAAAAGCTTCTTATACTTTTCTGTGACAGTTGTAACAGTAGAATGCATGAACTGTGTTATACAGAATGAGTGTAAGAATATATTTTCTTCTTTGTCTTCAGAAACTGCCTGAAAGGGACATATTGTGGTGATATCATCCACAACTCTTATAAGTGCATGAAATTTCAATGGAATTTTTGCTATGATGTATCTATCGACCAAAGTTTATGTGCAGCAAGCTTCCTGTGTAATTTTGAACTGGTATATATGGGCTTGTAAGAGAAATCCAACATTATGCTCAAAAAGTTTCTGTAGCTGACTAAATTTAGGATGCTCTTTCACAGTAGAGGAAAATGGTATTCTCAGAAATGTGGTATAAGATGGTCAGGCCCTTTCTGCCATGTGTTCAGGAGATGAACTGGTTCAAGATATCCAGCCAAAACTGCTTTAAAAAAAAAAAAGATTTTATTCATAAAACAAAATCCCTAAGCTCCTTTGTTCTTACAAGTACAAATCGCAGTATATTGTTGGGAAAGGCAACATACAGGGAAGGGAATGGCAGCATAAGGGGAGGAATAAGGAAAGACTGAAAGTAACACCACACTGGTCCCAACTAAGACTGTTGCAAACCGCCAAGCAGATTTTCCTTGAGACCTTAAACATCAGCTTTTGAGGAGACCCTTCTAGTCTTTGTGACATTTTCTACATAAAAATTGTGACATAAAAAAATTACTGTCCACTGTTTCTGAAAACAACAAATCTATATGCTCTCTTCCTTCAAAAGAATCAAAACCGAAAAAAACAAACACCACAAACAAACAAAGAACTTTAAAAAAACAAGCTGTCATCTGTAGCTAACACATGAGATGTAAATTAAATTTATGTAGACAGGAGAGAAAAATTTTCTTTCAGTCACAAAATTGGTACTGAAAGATACAGATTCAGGTCAGCCAAACTTGCTTTTTTTGAATGGATTTGGCAGGAAGGTGCCATAAAAAAAGTAAAATCCCTTTCAGAAATTATTTAAAATGTTAAAAGTTCATCTTGATTGTTTGTTATGCCATCCTAAGTAGCTAAGCTATTTAGACAGTTACTGACAGTTGACTGCATCTTGACATATGATTATGTATTCACTTACACCATTATTCAGAATTGTTATAATTATTCAGAACAGTTTAATAAAAATGAGGGGGAAAGCCCAACCATTTTTGGAATTCTTTCTTACCAGAAAAAAAAATATTTTTAAGAAAACAGTTTATTCAAATAAAATATTTTTTCCTTATATCCATTGAACTTTTTTTTCTTCTTTTTTCTTTGTAATTGCTTAATTGCACTGCTCTGTGTAACAAGTGTGACATGTCTCTAGCAGTTGATTACTATTCACAAAAAAGAATTTAACAAGCTATAGTTCTTAAAGTGTCTAATTAAAATACTGTGATAGTCATTGAGAAATTCAAATTAATCTGAATATAATAAATGTTTCATATATACACAGTAAGAAATTTACTTTTAGGGAGAATATTATGTGATTGAATTCTAAGATGAAATGCACACTTCAGTTTTCAGCACAGACCAGCAACAACATCTTTCCAGGGTCACATATGGAACAGGTGTGACTCTTTGTATTACCTATTAGACAATGTATGGAGGCATATGGAAAAACTGAGTATATTTAAAGTTGCCTTTTACCTTCAGATGTGATTTAAGTCTCAGTAAGCTCTATTAAACTCCTCTGAAATTTTATATATTAGGGATACTTTTGAACCAAAGGACTTCTTTTTAACATACTATAATAGCCTACCAGAAAGCTTATCTTTGAACACTTACAACAGGGAACTGGAAAGGCCTCTCTGTCAGGTTTTTGCTTAGGAGATTGTGCATACATTTCAAAAGATTTTTCAGTTTAGCATAGGATGCTGTAGCAGTCTCCACTCTTACAAAATGAAATTGGTGATACTAGTTGTCCTCTAGTTGTTTAACAGTAGAAGCATCTGCCCTTACTGCCACTATTGCTCCCTTCCCAGGGTTCCCTGCACAGATTCTTAAAGAACAGACAACTTAATATATTATTATTAATAATAATATTAATAACAATAATAATATGTAAACTGAGGAAAGCAATTTCTTTGTCTCAGATAAATTAGTTTTTAAGTAGACACAAGGCTTCATCAGAATGCTTCTGTAAGAAGAGACATAGTTACTGCATCTCCTTATAGAAACTAAATTAATTGGTTTAGCTTAAAAAAAATATTTTGCTTTGATGGATCTCATTCTTCTTTGCTCGCTAACATGTCTGTTCCACAAAACAAAGGAATGTCCTCACTCTAAAATACAGATTATGTCATAATCTAAAGGTGTTATGAAAATCAGGGCTGGGTCTGAAATATATAATTCTGACAATATAGTAAGTCTTGTTTCACTATTCAGCACAGCACATTCTCTGTTCTTGAACAGCTTCAAAGGCTGCAGAATTATATCATATTCACTGTTTAAAATCTGATTTAAAAAAGGTCATGGCATACCCAGAGATGGTAAAAAATTATATAAAATAAAGTATTTTTGAGATAAAAAATGTAGACTTTGGGTAACTAAGAGTGAGAAATCATTTGTTCAAAGAAATTGTTCTCTCATCATATAACCTATAACCTTCAAATCATAATATACATGTAAGACATAGACCTGTAAAAATATTGTCATATTTTTGCTGATAAAAATGTCCTCTTTGCATGTTAGAGATATTAAATTAGATTTTAGCATCAGAGTAAAAGTACTTATTCAAATATGTTGAAACCTATTGGTGAAAAGTATGTTACAGTACTGGTTTCACTATATTCTTTAAACAATCTAATATTAAAGTACTAAAACAAAGATTATCACTGCAATTTGGTTTCTTTCAAATTAATGATGTAATATTATTGATAATTTTATATGTCGTGTATGGATTCTTTTGCTCAACCAGACTTCAGGTGATAGTGAAGGTAAAATACTAAATAGAAAGATTAGAGATCTTTCTGTCATCACGAATTTCTGGCTTGTGCTCTGCATTTTTTGGATCATGATACATTTATTTTCCTTATAATCTGTAAGGACTATTGCAGGTGTAAAATGTAATTTTTTAATTTCAAATAGTTCTTACGAAGTCTACAATCTGAAATTCCAGAATTAGAGTTGAGAAACAAAAAATACTTGGGTTTTGTCTTGAATGAAAACTTAAAAATCTTCACTGAGAGAAAACTTTTTCGTCTGGATGTCAGTGGAAATTATGCTGCACAAAGACCTAATGTGCAAGATGTGGGGAAAAACACTAGGTTGCTGTATATCACCAATGATCTTTGCATTAACTTGGAGAAATTCTAGGTGCACTGAAACTGTAACTTGTTTATTCTTACTTGATGCCAGTCAATATTGCAATCTGAAACATAGCCTGAATGAAAATTCGATATATTTCATGTGGCCGTTATGATACAGAGAAACTATAACAGAATGGAAGACACTTGCTAATAAGAAAAAAATTAAATTTTGAGAAGCTCCCTTAGCTCTCTTAGGATACTGAATTAGTCTCAAATGCATTATGCCAGATGATAAATTAATTGATTTCTAGGGGACCAAAGCTCCACTCATTGTTCATCTCTGAATCTGAAACATACAGCAGTGGGTAAAGTAAGATACATTGCCAACTAGGTCAAATTTGTTAAGTATATTATCAAGTGCTTTACATTAAATAATAAATAGTCTACTGACGCATTGGTAGATAAGAAAAAATAAAGTAAAAATATATCAAAACTGAAAAGCAAGCAAATAAAAGAAACGACTTAGGGGAAAAAAAAACAAACCAACAACAAAAAACCTGAAAAACAACAACAAGAAATATGTGTTACTTGGGAAACTGTATTTTGTCTAGAGTAGGAATGTCAAAACCTTAGCTGACCAGATGACAAAAACTCAAACCCTATAAAATCATACTGACTTGCTGCACAACAGCTCTGTGCACTTGAAATCAGAACATGTCAGCACCGAGCTAACAGAAGCAGGCTCACTGTCAGCCCTCCTCACTTCGCTTTGGTTTTGTTTCATTTCAGCAGTGTGCCTTCCCCCTCGCTTTTGCTGGTGAAGGCAGTGCATGACCAACAATCTGCACAGGGGAATTCCTCTGCTCCTGTTAAAGTTCTGCTCTTCCGCAATCAAGAATCTCACTCCTTGGGTCAGAAAGAGACCAGAAGTTCATGCTCAGGAAAGCTAAAACCCTACATTACTGTGCCGTACTTATAAAACTGTTTACTTAAAGACAAAGCCTCAGCCTTGCTCCCTACTCCCATACACCTTTTTTAATTGAACCAGTGAGTTATTTAAATTAGTGCTTTCCATGGGCCTTCCTGTGATATTACTTGGGCCTAACTTTCCATAAACTAATTTACTATAGAAGGACACTAGTAGCCGTCACTTGGTTTTGTCATAACTTGAGTCATTAGAGCTTTTGCTTTCAATATAGATCCAAACCATGAGGTCCAGGATCTTTATAGTGCAATGTCCTAGACTAAGAACAAGGTGAAATGCATAGAGGTTGGAATACAATCTGCAACAGGATATTTCTGGAAACAAAAAACCACTACATTTTCTTCTGTTATTTTGTTAATGCTTTAGCCCAAATAGATTATTTTTTATTTAAAAATAAATTGTCTTTTATTTTAAAGCACATTTTGAGTGTCTGTGTGTGACTGTATGAGATCGTTGAATTTATTACCCTTTGTTATTGATTGAAGAAGAAGAAAAGAAATGCAAATTGTAAAATGTGCGAGACTTACAAGTTCCAAATTTAGCTGCAGCAGAACCAGGGATAAGGAAGTACTTTTTCATATTTGTAACTCAAAATCTCTTCTGGTAAACAGAATGAATGTTTCTAAGCTGTCTATCTGCTTCAAATAAGATTATTTGTACTGCATATGTTTAAATTAACCACAGAAGAAGATTAATTCTTTTAGTATTCCTGAGTGATGACTTCCTTTTTTTAATCACAATTAGAGAGAGAAGTATTCAATTTAGTCATTTATTCATTAGTAAAGTATAATAGATACATGAAACACACAAATTAATGTCTTTGGTGTTATGCAAATAATGAAAAATCTATTTCCTTACTGTAGTTATATTTTTGATGAGTAGACTAAGATAGTTTTCAAAACATAAAATTGCATTGTGCTGCTGCCTGATTGAAAGAAATAATCTCATTTTTGTGGAAGAAGGCATTGTGTTTATTTCAATGAGATTGCAAAAGGTGATACAAAGAGCTAGTTTTGTTTCACTTTGGTAGATGAATGTAGTGCAGAAAGCAAAGCTAAGTGTTTTGCCAAATTTGCAAGAACTACACAAAAGATTTGTTGTCCTGTTTCACCAGTTGTCATTCTAGACAAAATTATTTTTGCCAAACACTTTATGTTATATTTGAGTAGAAAAAAAAGGGAAGTTAAAGAAGAAAGTTTAAAGTGATCTGTTTTCTTTATTGTAGAGCTGCAGCAAGTCTGTGGAGCATAGCAGTCTCACTGAAATGAGCGAATACAAAATTAAGCAGATTAGGGTCTATAATGGCATTTCTCATTGAGATGTTCTGAAAGTGGAATACAACATGAGGAAATGATAAAGGCACACCTTTTCTTTACATAACTCTTCTTACATCAGCACCAAGCCTGTCTGAGTTCAAGAAGGATTTGGACAATGCTTTCATGCACATGGTGTGATTCTCGGGGTACCCTGCATAGAGTCAGGAGTTGGACTTAATGATCCTCATGGGTCCCTTCCAATTCAGCATATTTTGTGATTCTGTGATTCTGTCTTGTTCTTGTATTTTATTGCATCTATGACAGTAGGATATGGTACAACCCATCTAAAAAGAGACTCTGAACTTTTGCTGTCTCACAGTTTTTAATGCCCCTGATAAAAAAGGGATAGGTCCCCTGAGCTCTGTGGAAGGAAGTCACTACAGTTCACATGGGTGCAGAGGTGAACCTGGGTTTCTTCCCATTCTTGATATCTTACAAACAGGGTTGCCTACTGTTTTGGGGCCCTGATACATTGCAACATCTATTCATTCTGTCACTAGTCACTCAGATAATGAAATTATTTATAAATAATGTTTCATTTCAGGAGCACTTCAGAATTTCCTAGGTTGTAAAACAGATAAAAGATATTTTGAAAATGTAAACTCTGCTATCTGCTAACCCTTCTTTGTTCAGCTCTCTCCTAATGTCCACAGGTACTGCCTCTCAGTGCTATTTTTCATAGCATATAATGCCAATTTTTGTGAAGCTGCACACCATTGTCAAGAGTTGATTCCAGTTAATTTTTTTTTAAATTTCAAAAATAAGGAAACATCCTGTCTCCAAATAGTTGTGAATGCAGGGGACATTTCCTTTTGCCCCTTCCCCTCCACCCCTACCACTTTCACACTCAAGCTTTGTGGTGAGTAACTATAGAGCATCTGGTTATTTGGGAATTTTATGGATGTCTCTGTTTGTTGACTTTTATTCCTTGAAATTACTGGGGCAGGTTCCATTTTTCAGGAGAAAATTAATGTATGTTGTTCTTGTCCCGTCTTTTCTTGCCAACCCAGTATGAAATATGAAATTTGTAATGCAATAGGGTACCTGTTCAGTTCAATCTGACCTCATGCATTTGTATGAAGTTCATTCATCTGAAATACTTATTTCAAGAAACTTTTTGCTGGAGACTAATAGAAATTATATTGTCCAAATCTTGTTTTACAGATGAATGTTAAGGATATTTTTGATCAAAATTTTCATTTTAATAGCATTAGTCTACTTATCGCTCTGATTTTGCAGTACTTTGGTGTTAACCTTTGAAAGTTGCTGACCCCTGCTAAATGATATATGTTTTTAATCAAATAACATGACCAATGCATTCTTTCTGTGCAATTTCTGTAATTTTTCCTGCAGAGAGATAGCTAAAAGCAGGAAAAAAACCTGGGGTAGCTTTGTAATGCCTGACTAAAGAATAGATTTCAAATTATCAATTTACACTATTTTCTTATAGTACAGTGAATGTGGGAGTAACACTGATTTTATTCAAATAATGTTAATTTAGTTTGGACTTGCTATTAGTTTCTTCTTCCTGTCCTTGTGTGCAGGGAGACAAATCAAGAAAAAGAGCAATACAGAAATGAGGAATGGGTTGATTGTAGCAAGGCATCTGGAAGGTTTTGTAGTCATTGGATTGTCTCTTTTAGCCTGAAAACTGAAAGTAATGAGAAGCAGAGGGACACGAGAAGAGAGCATAAGAGAATAGTCACCTGCTGTCTCACTCTGCAGGCAGCAATGGCTAGATGTCCAAGCCAGATTTTAACTATTTAGAATTAACAGCAACATCAGTGAAGGCTGATTCTCCTTCCTGGGGCAGACATACTCACTTTCCCACCTTGACACAGAAGGAGGGTCAGAGAAGAACTGAATTGTGGGTTGTTCCAAGACTGGATTACTTTGTTGACATTCCCTTGGTTTGTGTCACTAAAAATGTCACTCAGGGTTGGTGTTTTATTATAAGAGTTTCCTCAGAGACATTCATTCTTCCCCTAGGCAAAATTTCTGTTGAAATAAACTAGGTAAAGTCCAAATACATGTTTTAGGGTTATCATAAGGTACACATATGTGATCAACGGCTTTGCAACAGCTTGTTCTTTAGGCAGTCTGTGTGCCTTGATCACAGTGCAGTGTGAGAAAGCTGTGCTAGAACAACTGTGTAGTATTTACAGAATAGATTTATTTTCTTGTTCTTACTGAGAAACCATTTATAAAACTGAACCAAACTTTGATTTACTTTGTATTCCTACTGACTCATTGCTTAGGATAACCTTTGTTATTCACTACAATTTAACAGCTCAGAACACGTCAGAAGGAAATACATCTGGACTGAGAAATTACTGACTGCATTTCTTCTTCTCTGGTGGGAAAATACATGCTTTGAGAACTATCAAAGCACTGTTATTCTGGAATGACAGTTAAGAGAAACATAACTGAAGTAGATCCAGAGGACATCTGCCAAGAAAATGCACATCCTTCCTGGTTTGTAAATTTTGAGCACCTTAAGTACTTCGTAAAATGCTTTTAAACTAGAGTAGGCAACATTCCATCTGCAAAATAAGAACTTTAAAGAGGTTTGATTAATTTGCCATTCAAGCTTGTACTATATAATTATATTTTCTCTTGGCTGTTTGATTAAAGAAATAAGTAAACCACTTCAGTATTAGACATTAATATACAGTCTGCTGATCCTGGTGGGAATTTAATACTTCCTCCCATACAGACAGTGACATAGTCACTTAGTAGATGGGAAATGGCATCTTTGTCTTCCAGTGTCACACCATAAGTAACGACCACAAAAGCAAAGCTGTTTTGCCATGGCAAGCTCACTGGGTAAAAGAGGTTGAGTCATCTCCGCAGACAGTCAGGGAGCAGACATTTCTTTCCACAAAAGCTCTCTTGTTCCGAAAGATTTGCGCCATGTTTTTTTCACAGTAGACCAAAAAAAATTAACTCAAGACAAATAAAGAGATTATAGCCAATGCAGAGGCCTGTGACACCAATAAACTACAAATGGACTAATCAGGATATAATTAACATTAGCAACACTATAAGGTATAAAACTATTAAATGCTATAATTAACAGTAGCATGTATTTATAACACTGCGATGACATATCCAGACATAATTTTACTTAAATGTGTGAGCAATATAATCACCAAAGGGGCAACCAAAGCTAGGTTTAGTTGAATGTAAAATGCATCCTGATAACTAAAACTGCCATAGAGAGAACAAGAGAAGCACAAGGGGCATCCTTCCAAACACACAAGGGTGACTGGTAAGGCAAAGAGAACAAGACAAAAGGTATAGGAGTAAAAGAGAACTCCCTTCCTCTTTTGATAAGAGAACACTAGCATTAAGCACATGAAGCACAAGTATGTAAGTACATACACATACGCTCAGTAGGAATAAGGTATTGTGTCATTTTTCCATAATGAGCTTATACATAATATAGAGAGCTGTTTGGCAACATGTGGTGTAAACATACCATCATTGGCAAAGAAGGACTTCCACATTCTTACATGCTAGGAGTTATGATACCATATGCTTAAATCCTAGGGCAGAATTTAAACCACGATGATGTTACAACTTCTAACCTGGAAAACATAACTGAACAGCAAAGAACAATTTTTCTTCTTGAAGAGCTTCCAAAAAAGGCCAAATTACTTCTGCCTATCCTTCATACCACTGTTAGAAACAGGACAATTGCCTTTCTCAGCCACCCAGAATTCAAACCAGATGTAACTTAGGAGCATTTTCTAATTTACTTTCATTTTTTTTTTCATTTACTGGATTGGAGATGCAGGTTCTCATGATTATTATTCTGACTGATGCCATGAATCTTGAAAAATCTTTCATGCCCTTTCCCCAGTAGTAGCTCAGCTGCTGCAGTGAAACAACATGAACATTCTGAGCTCTCCAGAACCACATGAATTTGTCTTTGGAAGTGTAAGCTCAAACTCATTCCAACTCAGGTGAGCATTAGCCCTTAAGGAAGTGCTATAGCAACAGTGTTTACTTTGTTGGTTTTTTTCCAGCAGTTTTAAAAAGAGTTGTTATAGTGACATTTAGTGGAAAATCTGCATGTGGGCTTGTGCCAAATCTGCTTTGAATCTACTAGTGGTCCAAGGCTTTGATGGGCCTCCATCTGTGTTTGAGAAGGAAGAGGATGTGGTAAACAATTCTAAGTAGGCAACATGCAGAATGAGAAACACCAATACAGCAAACTTTCAAGGCAAGCAGAAACACTTGTGAAGGGGTGAGTTCGGGTATCATATCTAAACTGTGGATTATACTTGGGTTTCTTAATTCCCTCCAAGATGACTTTTTTAAAACTGCTTGTGGTGCAGAGAAGGAGGGATGCATGTGTTTGCCATGGGGTAGGCTAGGCTTTATATACCGTTTCATCAATATTTGATCTTGCAGACTGTTACATATAAGCTTAAATGTTATTTGCCTGAGTAGAAACTCTTAAAAGAGACATGAAAAGAATGAGCTTGAAGTGAATGAGATTATTTATAGAGATAGATTCATCTTTTAAGGTTTTATTTTAAAAGTATTCAAGCCGGAAAAGCAGAATGATATGAAAACAACTCATTAGTCAAAGAGCTATCATAAAACTGAACCTCTGCCTTACACAGCTCTTAAATGAAACTGTATTCCCTAACTACTGTTTTCTAAAATATACATAGATTTTATATGTATTTTAGTATAAATATTTAAACGTTTTGATGCCTCCATCTGTTTGAGTCATGCTAGGTTTTCTGTTTCTATTCTGGCATTAAAGATTGCCACTGAAATGTTTTTAAGCTATGTTGCATTTAGGCCTAAAAAAATTATATCACTTCATTTAGATTTAAGGCATGAAGTATGTTACAAGAATTTAAGAGGTCAAAGTAGTTCTTAAAATTGCTATGTACAGCACAGAGAATTTCAGACTGGGATCCAGGCACAATACCCTGATCTGTAACAAGCTTGAAACAAGTGTAACATTAGTATCACAGGTTTGGATATTTAAAACTGGAGTTTCATCTATGGAAGTCATATTCTGGTGCCGAACCTTCAGAAGTTAGAGACTTATAAATCGTATTTTGAGTTTCCATTGAGTTGTGACCACAAATCTACATCTTGAGTCTTCACTTTCAATTCTAAATCATAGAATCATAGAATGGTTTGGGTTGGAAGGGGTTTTAGACATCATCTAGTTCCAAAACCCTGCCATGGGCAGGGATATCTTTCGCAAGACCAGGTTAGTCTGAGAACTCCATCCAACCTGGCCTTGAACACTTCCAGGGATGGGGTATCCATACATTCTTTCAGCAGTCTGCTCCAGTGCCTCACCACCCTCACTGTAAAGAATTTTTTCCTAATATGTATCCTAAACCTACTCTCAGTTTGAAGCTGTTACCCCTTTGTTCTGTCACTGAATGCTTTTGTAAAAGTCCCTCTCCATTTTTCTTGCAGGCTCCCTTCGGGTACTGGAAGGCTACAATTAGGTCATCCGGAAGCCTTCCCTTTTCCAGGCTGAACAAAAGATTCTCTCAACCTGTCCTCATAGGAGAAGCGCTCCACCCCTCTTATTATCTTGGCAGCCCTTCTCTGGACTCCTTCCAACAGGTCGATGTCCTTACTGTGTTGGGACCCCAGTGGTGGATGCAGCGCTCTGGTTGGGGTCTCACCACAGCAGAGTAGAGGGGCAGAATCCCCTACCTTGACCTGCTGCCCACACAGCCTTTGATGCAGCCCAGGACACAATTGACTTCCTGGGCTGCAAACACACATTGCTGGGTCATGTCCAGCCTCTCATCCACCAGCACCCCCGAGTTCTTCTCAGCAGCGTTGCTCTCAACCTGTTCATCCACCAGCCTGTATTGATACTGGGGATTGCCCCAACCCAGATGGAGCACCTTGCACTTGGTCTTATTAAACCTCATTAGATTCCCATGTGCCCACTCCTCAAGCTTGTTCATGTCCTTCTGGATGGCATCCTGTCTCTCAGGTGTGTCAGTCACAACACTCATCTTGATGTCATCTGCAAATTTGCTGAGGGCGTGCTAGATCCCTTTGTCTATGTCATTAGTTAAGATATTAAATAACACCTGTTCCAATATGGATTCCTGAGGGACACCACTTATCACTGATGTTCATTGGGACACTTAGCCATTAACAACTACCCTACTAAATTAAACTTTCAGACTCATATTTTATAAAAGTTAAAAGATACAGTAAAACCTCTCACAGAGACCACTACCTCTGAAATCACCATAACAAATGATTAAAGACCTGATACAGAAAAATGGTTACAGTCCTTAGCAGTCATCATTGTAGCAAGTCACCAATTTATAATATTTTCTTACACTTGCCATAGGTTTGGATCTCATTAGTATCTTTAAGGTGTGACTGAGGCATATAGGTAAAGACAGCAGACTGGAGTCCATCATTATAAACAGCAATACTCAATGAAAGCATCAAAACTCCTTTCACAATAGAACATATTAGACACAACATTTACTTTGAAGCACACTCGTCTCTGATATGCTGAAGTAGAATTTGTCTGTATAACTTTCAGTAGATTAAGAACAGGTTCTAGAAACCTGCAATAAATAATAGAAAGCCCAATAAATAGGTCTTTACCATTACTAGGAAGCATAAACTTGGTTCAGAGGAGACAGTGCAGGATCTCAAGACTTGTCTGTCTGCCACAGCAGGATCTGGATTTAGTGATGGCAACAATTCCCTGGTGGCAATATCTTCCCAAAGCTGGGGGTGCCTGGGGCTGAAGTCTGGGAAAAAGTAGCCACTGGAGGGGTACATGTAGTCACTGGGAGACAAACAGTTCCTCTGGACAGCTGGGCTGGGGAAAGTGTAGCATGTCACCAACTGACTCTGCCTGGGAAGCAGTGAGGAGAGACTCTGTGACAAGACAATACATAATAATAATTTCCAGTTGACTTTGAGACTGAAAGAGAAGTGATCTTCCCTATAAACTTCCCTACAGTGAAGAATGTGGGATGATGACTGTTCACTATCCATGGTCTCTTTGAGAGAAGACTACTGTTTATGTTAGTACCCACCAGGGCTTTACCCACCAGAGATGGTAAGCACAATACCAAAGAAATGGAGTAGATATTTGGAGATTTTCCTGAGATATTCTGCTTTAAGGGTATTAGCTTTAATGAGACTCTTCTTTATTAGTGTGAACTATACAGGTTGCCAGTGCTGTTACCTGGCCTAATGATAAATGTTTGATGTATTTTGATTAGACTATCAAGATTTCAGTTAGCCTATCAGTGAATCTGTAGCTTCATATTTATGGCATGTTCCCTTTTGACTATAACAGGGAAAGTGTTTCCAGCACTGCTACTGGCTAAGAGAATACCATGTTCAGGGAAACTAACGTTGAACTTCATCAGATTTTGGTGAACTAACAAACAGAACGAATTCAGGTAGGAACTATTGGATTTTTTAAAAACGATTTGCACTAGGAGCTTCTCAGGAAGGTAGATTGAACTGTTGGAGAAGACCATTTCACTGAAAATAATTATAGGACTCCATAAATGGGCAGAAATAAGTACATGATGATAGAGATCAGCTGGCCTGAGACTACTATGGTGAAACTATCAGATGTACAAGAACTTGCTTTACAGTCTCCTTTTCCTGGTACCCAGAAATAATCACACCATTCTGGGTCTGAAAAATGAAGAAGCACTTAATAATGAGGTTCCCTTAAAGTTAAGCCAACAGGGTTTGCGTGGCAAGGTTTTGGTAGGGGTAGGGACAGTCTACAGTGGCAGTTTGTGTGAGAAGCCGCCAGAAGCTTCTCTTATGTCCATCAAAGCCAATGCCAGCCGACTCCAAGACAGACCTACCACTGGCCAAGGGCAAGCCCATCAGTGGTGGTAGTACCTCTGGAATAAGATATTCAAGAAGACATTGCAAAGGAGCAACTGCAGCTGGAGAGAGGAGTGAAAATATGCGAGAGAAATTGGCCTACTGACACCAATGTCAGTGAATAAGGAGGGGGAGGAGGTGCTCCAGGTGCTGGAGCAGAGATTCCCCTGCACTCTGTGGTGCAGACCATGGTGAGGAAGCTGTCCTCCTGCAGACCATGGGTGTACAGAGATCTATCCTCACACCAGAGCAGGTGGATGCCTGAAGGAGGCTGTGACCCTGTGGAAAGCCCACTCTGGAGCAGGCTCCTGGCAGGACCTGTGGCCCCATGGAGAGAGGAGCTATGAAGAGAGGAGCCCATTCAGGAGAAGGTTTGATTATAGGACTTGGACCCATGCTGAAGCAGTTCATTCCTGAAGGGACCCATGCTGGAGCAGCTAATGAAGAATTTGTTTTATTTATCATTATCTTATTATGATCTGGTTGGTAATAAATCGAGTCTGGTTTACCCATGATGGCAACTGGTGAGTGATCTCTCCCTGCTCTTATCTCGACCCACAAGCCTTTTACTCTATTTTCTCTACCCTGCCCAGCTGAAGAAGGAAGTGACAGAGCAGGTTTTTTTGGGTGCTGTCATCCAGTCAGGGTCAGCCCACCCCCCTAAGACCTTCAAAATCATCTGAAGTCAACAACAGCACTATTCATAATCACCCTGCTAGAAGACAAGACAAGCATCTACCAGCCTCAAAGATCATCTCCGAGAAGGTAGCTGCCTTAGTGTGAAACTTCAAGAAAGGTAGCTTAGTAGTGCCTTAAAGATGTTTTCTTCTGCCTTATTTAAACCAAGAAGAGCTGGTTTGAGCATATTACTTACCCAAAAACTCAAAACAGCAGAGGAACTGTACAGAAAAGATCTGGAATGTTGCTTAACAACTAAAAAACTTGGTTAATCAACATCACAGAAGCTGGTGAAACAAATGCATAGAATTAGAAGTCTGGTAAAATAGAAATAGTTTATTCAGGAAGCATAAACAGGAAAAAAGGAGACCGATATTACACTGTAGATCAAGAATGCTTTGAAATAACTGTGAGGCTGAGAAAGAGGTGAGAGGCAAATTTGTTGCATTTCTCCAGGTAAAGATAAAAGGAGAAAGAACAAAACAAAAGCTATATCAAAAAGCAGCTGCAGACAAAATTTTTGATCAGGCAACAACCGCCGAAGGAAGAAAGCAATGTGGGACTAAGTACTGAATTATTTATTGGAAAACAGTATGTAGGGCACAGTATTACAAAATGTGTGGAGGGAACTTTGCATAGGGCAAATTAGAGAGGTCCAAATGTTCAGAAAATGAAAAAATTCATCCTAGAGCACCTGATAAGTAATATAGATCATATAACAATTATTCTTGAAGAAATAGTTACTACAGGAAGTTTAGCCTCCCCAAGGAAACTATATCAATGGGAAAAAAGTATAATTGACAAATTATAAATTCATTCCTTCAACTTGCCTTCTCAATTCATTGAGTGATCAATTTATAATCAACTGAATAACAACAGTAAAAACATATTTCTGATCATTGCTATTACTTTTTGGCAAAATAATTGGCCTAGAAAACAAGGATGAAGGAATACTTGTGATATATTTTTACCTCAGTAATCTGGCTCCAACAGGAAGTCTGTCTTAAGATTCTATCAGAGTTCCTCTTCCACTGCAAAGGCAAGGTATATTTGTTCTTATTGGTTTGGACTTTGAAGAAGGAAGATCTCAAGGCAAAACACTACTCGGTTGCGATGCCAAAACATAACCTTACACTGTCACAATAGAGGCATGTTTGTACTCTGGCCTCTAGCTCCAACTGAAGAACAGAAATCAGGAACACAAGGACACTAATTTAAGTTTATTTTAAGTTTACAGCTTTCATACTTCTTTCCTAGAAAGGGACTGCTTCTATTGTTTAACACCACCACACCATGTTGCTCGGGGTTGCAAACTCAGTGCTCCTTATTTGGAAATAGACAGTTCCAAGTTTTGAAGAATTATTCAAAACCAGCTCCAACCTTAGAATAGAGAGCAAGTTACAAAGCCAACCCACTCACATGGCTATCCTTCACTTTTTTACCAGAGATAAGTAATCCTCTTAATTAACAAACATGTTAATAATCTAGCATTCTACATCTAACAAATTCGGACTCCTGAAACAGCAGGAAGAATGAGAAGAAAGTGTTACTCCTTTATCAGGTACAATCTATGTTTCTTTTTATGCCTGATCTTTATCACTTTCATAATGGCATGGGTGAATGAAATGTCCACAGGGCAGTAAAAGGCTGGAGAAAGGCCCAAGAAGGTAGAGTTTATCTTCTTAACCACTGCATAGCAAGATCCAAATTAGGGATTGTAAATATTGTATTGAGATAATTATACGTATGCTTCTGTTTGATTTCAGTGTCTGCTCTGCACTAAAGAAAGAACACCATAAGGTAATACTTAGTTGTCTGCATCTCTCTGAAAAGATGGGGGGTTTTTGGTTGTTGGTTGATTTTTTTTTTTGGTGAGGTTCTTGGTTGCTAGAGAAAATGGTCAATTTGGGTGAGTAATGGAGCTATGTAAGTGCAAATTTGACTCATGTCTTCACTCTGTGAATGGTAATACACCATCATGATTTCCAGAGGTTCTGCCCCTGCTACCATAGAAGAGGCCACAATACCGATTTAGATCTTCTAAATCCCAAGCACAATAGCTTGCCCCTGGACCAGCCTGGGGGAAGGTCATCATCACTGGTTTTATTAATACTTGCTATGACCTACTACTGATTGCCACAGTACTCTACTTTCAGATGCTAAAATTAAGTTCAGGGTAGGAGTCTTAAATTCTTTTTCTGTGTCAGCTACTGCCTTTTCCTTTCTTTCCCCATTTTATTCCAATGTTACTCTCACTGGATTCTTAGAGATTTGTGAATCTATTCCTGCTAACCAGAAACCTTATTTTTCCACAGAATTGAACTTGATATTTCACACAGTTGCAAATTGTTATTTTTCTGTCTGTGAAGACAGTTTTTCTCAAGGCTATTTCTTCTGCTAGGAAGTAAGAGATCCTCATGATGGTAATCAATCCCTCTTACATTGTTTCCTTTATGAATAAGACCTCTGTCACAACTTATGCCAGGTGTTTCACCTACCTAAGGTGAAAAAGTGACTTGGTACTAATCCAAATCTGATGGAATCCAGATATAATTTTTTTTTTCCCAGTTTTACATTTCTAAGTTAAAGTCAATTTTTTTTTCTGCATAGGTTGTCTTGTGTGTCACTGCAACAAACTTCCAACTTCTTTTGTGAATATCTGATGCTAAAAAGGGTTGTACCAAAATTTTACTTGTGTGAAGTGAGACTTTGGGCTTTTTCAAAACAGAAATAAGACACAGAGTTTTTTCTTATGCTGTTTGGACTGAGTGAATAGATTACAATTAATGTCCAATATTATATTCCATGAATTTATCAGTAAAGGCCAATAGGGCAGAACATATCTTGTTAAAGAGGATCAATGGATTTACCTTTCAAAAAAAAAAATTAATTAAGGAGCACAACAAAAATTCTTGAGACTTGCCTGAAATGCAGCAAGAAGAGACTGTAAGAAAAGAATCCCATAAAACCCAACCATCTAAAGGTAGGTTAGCCATCTGATGTAGGCAACAATGGAGCAATAAGCTACAGCCTGTGGACTGTACAGGGTTCCTGGATTATTTTTTAAATAAAACTCTGCAAGTCTGTGGTCTACTCTTCCTTTGTCAGCAAGCGGGTTATGCTTGATTACAGGTATTAAATAGCAGAAATTACTTCCTACAAAGGAGCAACAAAGGAGCTGTCTCTGAAAAACCTCAGTGGTTGTTATTAGTTAGAGATCTCTGCACAAGAGGTAATCTGGATCAAGGGCTGCGTTAAATATCTTAGGTCCAGGTGGATCTGCCTTCATTGATCAAAATATATTCCTACCAGAAGCAATAATATTGCAGGTGCCTTGCTGAGTGATATCTCTATTAACATATTTTCCACAAAATTTTTTTAAATTAATAAAAAAAGAAAAAAACACAAAAGCTAAAAAATAAACCTATGCTGCGAATCCATATATGGAAAAGTATTCTAAGCAGAAGAGTAACTGGGAAATATAAAGGTATTTTATCCACAAACATATTATTTATTTGTCCGTGTTCACATCTTCAAGATCTTCTTAGACACTTGAGACTCTGTTGAGTTGAAAATAGGGAATGCACATGTTGCACTGTCCCATATACCAAAGTGTTAGATTAACCAGAAGAAAAGATAAGGAAAAAATTGCACCTGAACTCCTAGAAATTATTAACAGAATCATTGTTACAGTGCAGAATAATTTGTTTACTCTACTTTCCAATACTGAAACCTTACCAAAATACTGTGTCTGGGTTGGTAAGAATGTAGAGGGAATAAAAAGACTGTAAGGTCTGAGTCAAAAGATCAAGTTTTACTAGGTAAAAAAAAAAAAAAGAAAAAAGATAAAAGAGGACACAATTTTCCTTCGAAGACAAGATTACTGAAAGTGGTCAGTCAGTTTTTCTCTGATTGTAGGCTGGTTGGTTTACTTAAAGAGAGGACTGGAAACATATAGTTACCATAGATGATCAGTTATTAAGAGAAGTTTTCATGGAATCATAGAATGTTAATGTTTGGAAGGGATGTTAAAGATCATCCAGTCCTAACATCCCTGCCATGGATAGGACATCTCCCACTAGATCAGATTGCTCAAGGCCTTATCCAACCTGCCCTTGAAGACTGCCAGGGACAGGGCATCCACAATCTTCCTGGGCAACCTGCATTTAACCCGTAAGACTAATTATAAACAGGAAAAAAGTTTTATTGTTGAGTTTATAGAATCTTTTTTACTGCAGATTTTTAAAAGGGAGGTAGCCAAACACTTTTCAGGATACGGTTCAAGTTTGCTTCTTTTCTTTCTTATAGGACAGACTGAAGGGACCTCCTAAGGTCTCTTTGAGGCAAGTGTGTTCAGAATTCTTTCAGATTTTTCTTTCTTCTCAGCCTGTGTGAAGACTCCATGTTGTGCTACAGCCAGATCATTAAATAACTTGTTTTAAAGTAAATTCTTAGGATTCTCATACTGCAGACACATTCAGATTGTAAAATTGATAATCCAGATTCAGAGATGTTTTAAGATTGTTTTCAAGGCTAAAAAATATCCTCATACAAAACAGTTCTTAATAGTTTCTTGAAGACCTTCCCTGATTTTACTATCCCCAAATCAACAGTAATATGGATTCTGTCTGCTTTTTAATATGAGGAAACTAGATTTTTTTTTTCCTGTTATTTAAGATTTACTTTGTTCATTTCCAAGATACTCAGCATGTTATTTCCGCTGAAGAGATAGATTTTTATGTTTCCACACAAAGTATCATGCTGTATCAGGCATCTATTTCAAAAAAGTAACCCTTCAAGTCAATTTTTGTTACTGCTAGAACTTTCCAATTTTTCTTTTTAAATGGAGAGTCAATAGCAAAGATAATAATTTCTCTCCTTTTTGATTATTCTCAGTCTCCTACAACATCATACCTATCTAAACAATTCTATTGCTGGGATTAAAATATTTATCTATACAGGATCAGAACTGACAATAATTTCTGGCAGCCTGAAGCTATGCTTGAACCCTGGATATAGTAAATAATTTTAACAAGTAATACATAGATAATTCCTTGTTATTTTCTAGATATTTTAACCTGTAAGGACATATTGTTCTACAGACAATTTTTATACACTTTTGTTGCTGTTGCTGAACTGAAAACTTCAAATTGGATCTGTTTTCCTCAAAGGTCAGCATCTTCATCCAGAGGACATAACTAAACTGGAATGAAGATTTGGATATTTCACTCTTAATATTGCTGCCAGTAATGAAAATCTTTGGTGTTGATGACTTTTTTTTTCCCCTCACTGTTTCAACCTGCTTTTAAAAAATTATTTACAAAGTTTGCAGTATTTAATGTATTGCATCTTAAACTTCAATGTGCAGACATGTTGGATAGGAATTTAAAACTAGAATATGAAAAACTACTGGAATTTTCAAAAAATAGCCATATTTTTATTTGCTAATTACATCTTTTTCTCATGACCTGTACAATATGCAGGATTTAGAAAGTACAGTTGGGTTTTTTTGGATTTGGGTTATTATATAAAACTAGCTTCAGGAAGTTGGGAACTACTTTAAAGACCTTTTGATCTCAGGGTATTGAAATAACACTCTGGTAAGGGATGTGCTTCAAGATGCCATTGTGATCAGACAAACGAAGGTGCAATCTGCAGAATTTTTGAAAATACATTTAGAGTTTGGTGAAAGAGAAGAAATAACAGAAAAGCTCCCAGCTTCCACTTCTTTCCAGTGATCATTACATGAATCTCTGAATGTTGACTTGTCTGAAATTTATTTACCTATTTTGAAGAAAAAAAAAAGATAGTTGTAAACAAATAGTTAATTTCCCTTTTCAGTAATTCATTACAGACACCTCTGAAAGTTAACTATGATTTATTAGCGGATAAAGACAGTGTCAAGCTTCAAATAACTCAAATCTGGCTTTTTTTTTTTTTAAATATTCTTAATGGAGTTTAATTTCTGCCTGTAAAACAATCAAGTAGGAAGTAATAATTTCTTTTTCCAGCAGTATAATAATAAGCAACCATCAGAAATGCAACAATATTTCCATGGATTGTGGCAAGAGTTGCCATGGAGACAAACATACCATTTTCATTTCAACATTCGTTCTTTTCAAATTAAATAGAAGTTAACGTATTGTACTATCAAGATGTTGTAGTTTAGCTTTAGGTAAGTCTCCAATTATAAGTTAATTTATTATTTTATTATAATCATATTTTGATTTATCTTGATTGACTTGATCAACTTTTGTCATTTCTCTCACTCAGTTTTAGCTGGTATTCCTAGCAATATGTGGGGGGAAAAAATCCCGAGAGTCATTAGAAGCTGTTCTGTAGTTGGCTTAGTGATATACTTTGCTCGCAATCTGACAATCAACCACAAGTAATGGAGAAACCTCTTCTGTATAAATGATAGGTTTACTGTAGCCATTGCCTCTAAAACTTCATAAAAACATCTCAATCCACCTTTACATGACCAATTACTCACTCTGCTCACCATCACCTGTGTTTTGGGATATGACCCTGTAAAACCAATATAATATTTACTACACCTAGTAGGAAATTAATGATGTCCAAATCAAAAGGCATTGAATGAATACAATTATAATTTTGGAGAACAGACCTAATCTGGAAATAAATTTTCATTCCAGTGGTGATAGAAGGCCTTTGTTCAGAGTTGTATAAAGTATGAAGTGTCTAGATATATGTTCAGAGTTACAATGGAGTGTCTTATCTTTAATGTGCTTATAGCCACTTTCAGATACTTAAGAAAATGAGTCTATCTTTAATTACACATGTGGGTTTTTTTTGTTCCATTCATTGAATTCTTGGTTTTATTAATTGTTAGTGTTCACTATATATTAAATGCAAAACAAGAAGACAACTTTTAGACATCAATTCCTGAATGTTGAAGTCAGGCTGCAGTTAGAGGTCTAATTATAGCAATTATGGAGCAGCATAGTTTTGAACTCCCCAAGATTTACTTTGACAGGTACAGTTTAATTTGCTAATGAACTCCTGCAAAAACGAACTTGACAAAAATGAGAGATAGTGATTGAAAGTGTAACGTGTTCTTTGGTCTTTTAAATATAATTATATTTTTTAAACCTTAATATTTTGTATAGATATATGTGAAGACAATATTAGATTTTATGCATAGAGTGAAGATAAGTTTTCAATCAGAAACTTGTTCCGTTGGCCTAGGACAAAAGCCAAATACTAAAATCCATTCTGAGTATGTCCCTTAAAGATCTGAAAATCACAGCTTCTGAAAACATTTGTATTTTAGTATAGCTTAGTTACTACTTCATGTTTTACATCATATGTGCAAGTTAGACTCTGTTTTCAATTTATGCCTCTCTGACTTCATTATTTTTCTGGAAATATATTTGATTTCTTAGCAAAGAACATTTTTCTCACTACTAAAGATGCAATACATCAAGATAATGACAGGTACAGGCATAAGTCATCACATTCTCTCAGCACATAATACATCCTTCAGAATGTGATTTTTATCACACGAATTTACGGCTCTTCATTTCTTCTCTAAACAGCACAAGACATAAACCCAAGATGATGAAGATTTAGTATTCATGTCTGAATTATCCTCTTTGAATAATAGATTATTACTCTAAATACATAATAGAAAATAAATAATAGAATATTACTCTAAATTACAATTGCTGATAAAGTCAAGATGTGAAGAAGCAAGTTTTGACATTACATAATCTCGATGTTTTCTTTTTACATTTAAATGGTTAAATATGATTTAATCCTTTGTGGTTTTTTTTTCAAATTGGCTACAGCTTAACTGTAGGGATATTTAATTAGTTTTCTCTGATTCTCTGTTCTGCTCAATGAGTTGATTATTTTTCCATTATTTGTAAAATTTTGTTTTTTTCTCCTTGCTCTGTTTTACATCTCTCTATAGTATATATTTTTTATTCTCTTATTTTTATTTGCCAGAAAATTTGAAAATGTGAGGTTGCAGCTAAAAACAATTGTATAAGCAGGCATTCTGATGCTGTAGTTAAATAGAGCAACTTCGATTGACTTCATTTGGAGTGAAATCAGTCATTTTGATGCCTTGAAAATCCTCAGTGTCTCTCTTTTTTTCTTTCCTGAAGATAAGAGTATGTACTTTAGTTTTCCCAGCTGCCACAAATGCATTATTGCTTTCCATCAAATTTCATTTCTACAAGAATGTGCATCTCCATTTTACCATGCATTAGGTTTTTATTGCCCCACAATAAAATTTACTCCTAATAGATTTAGTATTCATGCCTGAGTTATCCTTTTTAAATTAATAGATTATTACTCTAACTTCTTACTTTTTTAACTATCTGTGGTCAAAAAAACCCAAAAAATGTGCATTTGTTACGTCAAAGTATATGATGAGTTTTTGTTTATCAAAATTTATATTTGCTTATACCTTAGTAATATTTCATTAGGATTATACACATTCATGCGTGTCAGAAATCCTTATGCTTCCATTTTTCATATACAGTTTTTCATAGCATAAAGCCAATCAAAAACTTTATTATTCTTTGGAAGAAAATGTCAAAAGAAGAATGTCATCTGCTTTTTAGATATTTGGGTGTTTCAAGTCAGTTTTTAATTTCATCTCATGTGGAAAATGAGCTTCAGAATCACAGCTGAGTAAAAAGGGACGAATATATCACTCCACTCAGATATGGAATACCTTTACAACACATGCATTTAATACATAAAAATGCACTCTAAACACAGAAGTTAAATTCAACAAGGTCTGCCAACAGTTGAAACTCCCCAGATATCACAGCTTCAATGGGAGGTTAGCCTGTGTGGCCACTAGCTTGAAACTTATGCAGTTAGAACTGAAGGAACCAGTCCAGGTCCAGAAGTGTGAACTGTCTCCTTTG
>NW_016690289.1:671722-728379 GCF_001604755.1 Lepidothrix coronata
TCTAGCACATTAATTTCATAAAGCATCAACCACAGGAAAGTTGCCATGGAGCAATGCTTTACTGTTTAAAAGGAGGATGTGACACATTTGGAGACATGAACCATTCTGAAAGGCATTAACATTGGTCTCTAATTCTGCATAAGCCTTTGAGAACACAAAGCACTGAGAAACAAGTAAGGCAAACTTTGCACTTAGCTTTGTTTGACTCAGTTCCTTGTGCAGTGTAGAGGCAAAAGTTTGACCCAGAAAATGAAAAAAAAAATATACATGGAAAAATCAGATTTTTTTCTTTTGAAACCTATTTTAGAGTCAGGAAAGATATAACACAGTACAGAATAGTGTCCAGTGTACAAGCTGTGTCTCCCTGGTACTGCAATGACTGAGATTTCCTGCACCCGTTAAATGTTTTCAAAGCAAAGTGAAGAAAAAATCAAGTATGAAATACATCATTCCTTCCTTTCCTGCTTGAATAACTGTGAATTCTTTATAACTGAATGCTACCAAGGGTTTTTGAGTACCACTGCTTCCTAAAACTGACCTGTAAGAATATTAAAACAAAAAATATTTTTCAATAGTTGTGCTATCTGAACGTTTTATACCATGCAGTAAAACACAAGAATTAATGCTTCCAGTAATAAAGTGAGGAGCCTGTTAGGATTTTTGCAGACCAAAGTGTTTTGTTACTGTAGGAGTGGAGAGCTAATGAGCTAAAACAGTAGTGAATACCTCTGACATCCTGCTCTCCAAGGTCTCAGCTATACTCACTACCAAGGGAATCAGGGTCAGGTCCCACACATGATGACTAGTCAGGTCTTCTCTGCTGTTGTTACATAGGCTTTTCAGCCATTTTCTCTTCCAGACTGCATTGCAGCATGCTTGTGTACAGTGGGAGGAGTGGCAGCCCACCACAGAAGCAGTCTGCATGCTCTGCCTGTCCTTTAGCAACCAACAATGCCCGTAGCCCAGAAGCAGTGAGAAGCGGAAGGGATCCAAGGAAATGGATCTCTTGGGCAATAGGGCCAGCAGCCAGCCATAAGGATGGTACTCTGTTATTTGGGCAGGGGCCATGGTAAGGTACAACACAGAGATCTGCTGTGTGCCTTCAATTTTAATTGAGAAAAATCACTGGTACCGGTGTACTTGTCAATGCATTGTCCTTCACGGTGTCCCATAAAATAAGATAGATTAGTCTAGATGCAAAGACATAAAACACTACATCATAATAAGTGTCCCATAATTCAGTGACCAGGATGAGAAAAAGCATATTGTTAAACATTTAAATATACCAGATGGGAGGTTTAACTTACTCATACCTTCCTCAGAGCCTCTCACTCTTTTTGTTAAATGCAGATATTAAAATCTCTCCTTAAACCATCTGAGATTGAGAACATGTTACATAAAAAAAATAACAGAATTAGGAAGAATGATTTTGATAAATGATCTGTGTGAAAGCTGGGTGCCATCAACACTGTTGGGAGTTTTAGTATTTATTCTACAAGTATAAAATCTATCCTTTCTGAGATTTACCAGTGTGGTGGATTTAGCCTAGCTATGGTTAAACATCCACCCAGCTGCTTGTTCACCCTCAGTGGGACAAGAAAAGAAAATAGGAAGAGCAGAAATGAGAAAGCTCATAGGTCAAGCTAAAGAATATAGAATTGCTTACCAAATGTCGTTGTGGGCAAAACACGTTCAACTCAAGAAAAATTAATTTTTTGCCAACTAAATATTTAATTATTAATCTGAGTAATGAGAAACAAAAAGACAAACAAACAACACACTTCTTCCCCCATTTCCCAGCCTCAACTTAATTTCTTTACACTTGATTCCTCTCCTTTCACCCTGATTAGTGCCACACCTTCAGACTCTTCAGTGAGGATATGAGTAAAGCAGGGTAAAGGTGGAAACAGGGAGATAGGGTCAGCACATGGTGGTTTCTCTCCTTAAACTGCCCTGTTGTGAGAGTTTCTGAGTTTTTATGCAATAGTCTTTCTAAATGCATAAGACAAATCTGTGTGAGATCTGTCTGTTCATATATATCTGTGCACTTACATACATTTGAAACTTTTATAATTTAAAACTATTTAAATGAGAACTATTTATTTTGTCTTCCAGAAGCTGAATTCTTCTTCACACACAGAATCTCAATGGACAGACGTAGCTGGTCTTACTATGCCTGCAGTGGTTTGCTGCACAGATATGGGTTTTAGGCCAGACAGTGTGAGCTGAATCTTCGCACTGCTTGTAAGGTTTAAATTTTGAGTTCAGACCAGTTGTCAGCCTGCCCAATTTCTTCTTGCCTGGAGATTGACCTTTCTCGATCCCTGAAGGAAAAGAATGATCTCTTTACTTAGTTCATAAAAATTTGGTCAAAATGCTTATTCCAGAAGGCTTTCTTAGTGAAACACTTAAATAAATAGATGTGATCCTAATGCTGGCTATATAAGCACCACATACATCAGTTTCTAAAATAAGGATCTTTTATCCCCGTGTGACAAGTTAGATGCAGTTAGTTTATCTTTCTTTCAGCTATCCTGTTTAAATTCTCTAATGACTAAACTCAACAGTGAAATAAGACATGTATTTAATTGGCACAAAAAAAAGAGCTTAGGATAAACCAGCGCAAATTTCATGCTTCTGACAAAGCAAAGAAGACTCAGAGGTAATGTGCAAATCCTGTTCTGCATCCTGCAAGTGAAAATCAAACTTTTTCACGGTCTGGATTGTTTTTCTAGATGAGTGCTCTGTATACTAGGAGCTAGCAAGAGCATTGCTTTGGAAATGACACCTTCTTCGCCTTACAAATGTAAATGTTTTACAGGAGGTTTAACTGTTCCCAGCAATCAGTATCCTTTGTTGACTTCATGGAAGTTGATTGTTGGTTAGAGGAGTATTTTCAGTATTTCATATATTTTTCTTATTATCTTTACTTGTCAATTCTCTATTTCTTCTTAGTGCTCTCTTTTCTCACCCTCTTTTCATTTTCCTGCATCAGTTCTTTTTTCCTAGTTTGTGCTTTTTCTTTATGGCTGGGCACCCTTCTACTGAGCACTGTATTATCCAAAGGGATTCCTTTTTCCTTCTTAAACTGCACCACAAAAGATTACTGCAGAAGGGCACATAGCTAGTTGTTTTATAAGTAGGTGGATGAGTTACATATCAGGCCTAAAATTGCTCTCATGTAGAGCCTCAATGAATAAAAACTCAACTATGGAACAGGAAGGAACAAGATCAAGCCACCCAAAGCCCAGCATCTTGTTTTACCTTCACCACCACTCTACATAGAAACACTTTTCTACCACATCAATTGCATGTCTATGTAATCCTTCTGAATTTATAGTTTTCTACATAGTTTCTTCTCAAAATTCTTCTGAGCCTTTTCTTGTGTCCTATCCTATTTCCTCCTCTAAACAAATCTTTTCTTTTTGCTTCTGAATTCAAATTTCTGAGTCGACCGGTTTCTTCACCACATTAAAAACCAAAAAACCACTTTACTACCCAGAACTAATATTTAAAGCCAAAAATGTGAAGGTTTAATTTCAGTGTATGTTATTTTCTAAACTTCCACTAGGAGCAATACTGTTGGATGGATTGTTTAGATGAGGTTGTTTTTAAGGTTTTGTCTACAAAAGCCCGTTTTATACAACTATTTTATTATAATAAAAACACACAACACCATAACTAATTCTCCCTGCACCTTTGCTCCTCCCTCTGCCTTCCCTCCCCCCTCCCCACAGTGCAGCAAAAGCTATTTTCTTCATGAATGGAGCTTTGTGACATTTTTGCCCATTTTTTAGTCTTATAATAACATTCATGAATAGTTGCTAGGCTCATGACAATGTTGGCTGTTATAGTACTTTGTGAGAAACTTTCTGGATTTTTAAAATAAAGCACTCTACTTTTCACAACATTCCATATTTTTTTACTCAAACCTTTACCACCATCAAAATTCTAATTTCATTTAAATGTTAAAATTGTTTGCTAAACAACATGTAGAAATCACTTCTGAATGTGTGTCTGTGGCATTTTAGGAGGCCCTTTTGGAGACAAAATGTCACCAGCACAGTCATTTAGTTAAAATGAGGAAAAGAGTAATAAATTATTTATGTCTGGTATTTTGTGAGAACAGCTTCAGTTGATAGAGTTGTATTTCATTTGGATCTAACCTAGGTAAACTGATTCACAGGACCAGTTAGTATGACAAAAATTAACACAGTGTAATGTGTATACTTGAAGATTTATTGTAACAGAAGAGACAATTTTTTGGAAATATGTATTCTACAAGTCCCTAATGCCAACAGGGTCTGAACACTTGAAATATAAATATGTTGAAAAAAAATTCAAAATTCGAAGAGTAACAAGCATGGTTACTGAAGAGTCCTGTAGCCAATCAATACTGAAAAGTATTACCATTTCTGTAAATAAACAGCTTTAAAATTAAGTAATGCAAATAAGGAAAATTTCACATGTTCTGGACAACTGGTTATAGCAAAAAATGGAATTGTTCAGAGAAAGCAATTCATTGATGTCTGGATGAAAGAAACTAGGACATCAGTTAAGGAAATATTGGAAGTTGATGCTCCATTATTCAATCAGCAGATAGGCAGTGTTGATATCTGATTTTTCATTCCATCACACTTCAAAATTAAGGACAGGCGCTGTTGGAACTATAACATAGTTTATAACACCACAAAAAGCAATCACAATAGCAAAACACAGAAGATAACACAGCAATTAATGTTTACTAGATGAGGTCTCTTTCAAGCTTAGACTCTGTGTCTGCGCAGTTGGGCCTGCTTGACTACAGATATCTTACCTGGCTGCAGGATCTCTATCACAACAGGGATATCTGATTGCATTTGCAATTAGTCAAATGCCTTCTAAGTTTTAAGCTGCGATGGAAGTGTACAAATTCAAAGCCTTCCTTGAGGAAAATAAAATGGAAGAAACTAACAAAAAGAAAAGCACTTGTCTCATTTCTTCAAACCAAGCTCCACATAGTGAAACACAGGCTTTGAGGGTGCAGGTGCGGAGCGGGAATGCACTGCGTAATGCAATCTGACAGCCAGAAAGGCTGAGGACTGCATGTGCTGCTCTCATCAAAGGGCAGAAAGACCCAGAGAATTATGATGCAATATCATAGATGTATGAAAAAATAAGGCTGTAGTGAGCTTTCTGATTCTGAGCTAGAATTGTATTTTGCTGTATAGCTGGGGTCAGCCTTGGGCAGAGAAAAGGAGGAATTGCATGATTTAATTTTCTCTTGCAATATGCTGTAATCATTCCAACAAATGTGAATTCAGATTGGTATTTGCACTTTTCCTTTGTGAGAAGACTGATAAGTTCAATTAATGATCAGCAAGCTCTCCTTAAGAAAAACATTGTTTACTCAGAACAGCAGCATTACAATGAAAATGAAAACGATATGTCAGTGCCTGTCTTGCTAAGGAGTGGTCTGTTAATATCTCTAAGGGAATCTAAATCTAAATCTTTTCCCTTTGACTGTTCACTCAACTTCTGCCCAGGCTTTGGCCTACTACACTGTTCACACTAAGGCTTGATGTATGCTGGGAGCAGCATCACTAGGTCAGCACGAGAGTAACGTGTCGGCAGGAAGGATAGACGGGTTGGCATAAAGGTCATCACGCAGCTGTTATCACCTGCTGCTTGCTGTCTCCTCCAGCCGCTGTCTCTTCCATCCTCGCATATTAATTACCCAATGTTTCTTCAGTATTCATTAATTTATGGAAATTATATAGACCAAACTTCCAAGCCAGGAGTTATAAATACATCAGCTTACCTAAGAAGATTTTGAAGCAGATTCAACAGCAGCCAGACTGCTGAGGCTTTCATTCTTTCCTGTGTGACACAAGGGGACACCTGCACTGTGAGGGAGGAGGAAGAATGAGCACCCCTATCCTTTGCAAGGTAAGGGATTTGTTCGTTGCCATGTAAGTTAAAAGGCAGAGAACTTGTGAACCATGAATTACTTGCAGTGAAGAATGAGTGAATTCATGTAAGACTAGCCTGTACAAAGGAAACTGAGTGTTTGTTTTTCTTTCCTGAAAAAAGTAAAGTTTAATTTAAAAAGTATATTGTTCTATAAATCTGAGAGGTTCAAATGGACCATGGCACTGCCCCCAAGTGCTTGTTATACCTGCTACAGTACTGGGGCAGTAATTTGCAAACAGTATCTATTTTTTCAGGCCAGGACTACCAATTTTCTATGTTTTATTTCCTTTTCTGCCTCTCTAACTAGGCTAAGTATTGCAAGCATTCTTTGTAGAGGGAAGAAGGTTTGGACAGTGACACTTCAAAAGGCTTTTCACTTGCATGGTTTCACCATAAGAATTTGGTCTTACAGGTTCCTAACATTTTCTAGACTCTTAGAAGCATCCTTTAGTTCACCATCTTCTTTTTGGGCATGCTGCTGACTGAGTTCCTGGCTTCTTGTATACCATTTTTAGCCCTAACCTGGTAGCCTTTTCCTATACTGTGATCTTATACCATTTGTCACATGGTACATTGATCATGCAGAACCAGAAATATTGTAAAACAAGAATTTATTCAGGTTTTTTGTAAGCTGTACCAGTTCAATTATTCTTCATTTTAATAATTCACAAGTAAATTGAGCTTCTGTATTACAGAATGCCATCCACCCCCACTTAAAAATTTCATTTTGACAACTTTTTCCTAATGTTAACTTTCTAAATTCCTCATTTATAACTGGAATCACCTTCCAATTCAACAGAAAAAAACAGCATTTCTTGTAACAGTAATTTCTGAACTAGCATTTGCTTTCTGTTCTGTATATGGGGATTGGAGTTTTATTCTGGTAATGAATGTAAATCTCAGCTAAAACAAGAAAATGTTGCTGTCAAATGCTTACTCAATACTATTTCAATATTGAGATAGCAAATTAAAAATTATAATAATACATATTTGATCGTACTGAGGATGCCTAAGAGATCTAAAAATTACTAGGAATTCAGTCGTAAGAATCCCCTAAGGTATTATACACTTTAGCAGGAGAAAAATCCACAATGCCATATGGCAAACTGGAACCAGATCCAAATAAAATAATTGTTTTAGGGCTAAGGAATAAGTTTTCTTTCACTATATAAAGTAGAAAGCGTAGCTAATTTTCACCTGATTTTACTTTCATAATTAAAGTTATTTTTTTCTGCTGCTACTTCTGTGAATAATGTTAACATAAACAGGATTACATACTTACTTGGATCTTAATAGATGATCTGACTACTAATTTCTTCTATGAAGCCATAGAATTTTATAATTCCATCTCCATTTAACTAATATCCTTTTTTTTTCAGGCCATTATCTACAAAGGAAAAATAAAAAGATTTTTCATCTGAGGCCACAGATTTTATTGACTCAGTTTATAGAAACATGATGTGTTGTGGAAGGTGTGCTTCTCAAACCATCTGTTTCTATCTAGGAAATACTAGATACAATTTAATTTTGTGGATTGTCCTTATCAGGAGTTAGTCCTAAATTTACCTTTTTAAAGTATGATTAATTTTTTGTTTTGTTTTGTTTTATTTTGTTTTCTGGGGTTAGTTTTACCCGAATTAAGGAGAAAAATGCTGCAGTCTAGTGAAGTATTGACTAGGTCATGTGACACATGAAAACCAGCAGTAATAGTTGGTATGTTAATGAATTTTCCTTTTGAGTTTATCACAAAAACATGCCTATTTCTTATCTTTAAGCAGCATTTTATTATCATCATAGAGACTCTGAAATTTGACTTCAATTGACCTTTTAGTAGACTGTTCCTGTCTACTGGTTACTCCCAAACAAGAGGTAAGTATGTTATATTTTTCTTTAAAAAATGAGGTAGAACTTCCAATGTTCTTTATCGAGGATTTTTTTTTTCAACCAAGTTAAATGAACACAAAGAATATCTACTTTATCTGAGGAAAATAATTAGCTGATAGAAATTTCTGACTGTACTGTAACTATGTAAAATACGGTAAACATGATGAATCATTTGAAAGGATAGCTACAACAGCTAAGCAAATACTTATGGAAAGATTTAAGTCTCAGTAAACCTTGCAGGAAATAACATATTTTTTAATCAAAAGGAAAAGTTTATCCTGTATTTACAGAACTTAGAACAGATCAAAAGAAATAATCACTTGTTCAGCCTCTTTATCCTAAGTGAGTATTTTTTAATATATATATTAACTTTCTTCAGTGAAGGCCAGGAAATTTAAATAACATTTTGTCATCAGTATTAGTTAGGAAGGCATAGAGCATGTTCCCATTGCAGATGTGTTACAGAAAAGTTTAGCTGCCAAACACTAAAGAAGTTCTTTTACATGTGAGTAAACTAAGTCTTGCAAGAATCATAAAATTTAATAATGTTTCAGGGAGGACCATGAAATCTAAGACCAAGGTTCAGTTTGTTAACAGAACAGATGAGGGTAACATACTTTTCTTCTCAGGAATGACTGTTATGGAATGGTATATTCTCCTGTTTTCCTTAGCTGCAGAAGTTTCAGCAATCTAATATAAGCAAATACGTAAAAATGAAAGGCAGATGAAAGCACAGGAAATAAAAACTTAATTCCAAAACCTCTAGTTCAGTCATGTTGCAACTCATTGCAAATGATTTCTTATCAGGCAAAGGCTTATGCTGGTTTTCTGTAGGTGTTGTTATCACCTACACTTATGATAGCATCCTCTGATATCAAACATTTAGAGAACTCTAGATGAAAAAAAGTCTAGCAGATAACTCTAGTGACTGAAAAACCCAAAATGAAAGCACTGATATAATTTATCCAAAGTAAATTCAAGCTCAACCCTAAGCCAAATTGCTGCAGAAATTAAAGGAACCTGGGCCAGTCCCTCAATGTATCTAAATAATGCCAGGAAAGTCCTACTGCTGCTGATGGTGCTGCCACTCTCCCTAAGAAAAAGTGAAGAATTACAATCTGCTTTTTGTTTCTAGCAAATTAATTTCTACTTATTTTTCACCCATTATAATTTCAAAATCTTTTTTTATGTGTGCCAGACTGAACTAAACAAAGTATTAAATAACAGACTGAAAAGAGTCCATTCAAATGGTTAATATCAGGTAGACATTAAGAAACAGGGAATTTGGTTTTTTTAACAGAGATAAGAAAAGACGGGGATGTAACTGCAGCCATCCATTGCATTAAGGTTAAGTTATGCAAAAGAGGGACAAAAAATAATCTCAGAGCTGCACAATGAAAGGATGAGAGACTACATTCCTAGGTTGCAAAAAATTCCAGTTAGACACGAGGAAAATTTCTTAAACAAATGCAGTGGTCAAGCACTTGAAAGGTGATCCATGGAGACTGTGAAATATTTATCCTTAGAGATTTTTGAAATAAGATTGAACAAGGTCCTGAGCAAATTAATCTGGCTTTGAAGCACATTCTTCATTGGAAACTTGAAGGATCCTTTCCAAATTACTTTTTTGCTATGATTTCTATGAAGTATGCCTGAACAACAATATGTCCAGTTCTGGGCTTCCCAGCACAAGAGAGATAAGGAGTCACTGGAGAGAGATCAGTGAAAGGTCACAGAGTAATGAAGGGACTGCAGCATCTCTCCTATGAGGAAAGGCTGAGAGAACTGAGACTGTTCAGCTTGATAAGGCTTCAGGGGATCTCATCATTATATATAAATACCTGAAGGAAGGTTCAAAGAAGACAGAGCCAAGCTTTCTTCAGTGGTATCCAGTGGCAGGACCAGAGGCAATGGACAAAAACTGAAACACAGGAGACTCTCCCAGAACATCAGGAAACACTTTTTCACTGTGAGTGTGACCAACACTGGTACAGACTGCCCAGAGAAGTTGTGACACCTCTGTCTTTGGAGATACTAAAAAGCTGCCTGGACAATGAGCTGTCCTGGGCAATGAGGTCTAAGTGGCCCTGCTTGAACAAGCGGATTGGACTATGTGACATCCAGAGGTCCCTTTTAAACTCAATCTTTCCATGATTCTGCAATGCATGCTATGTTAAAAAGCTGCTCTGGGACTATGTTGACGTACAGATAATCCTGTGAGTTTGTTTGGTTTTTTTCCCCATGGTTACAGTTCCAAATAACCTCAATGTCAGTGGTATCCAATATTCAGTGACTGGTTTTGTCCAATTTAAAAAGTGTAGAAGTTTTATTACAGAGTTATTGCTAATAGTTGATAACTAATTGTGTAAATTTCAATGAAAAGAGGGGTTATGAGTATTTATAACCTTCACAGACTTTAACAGGATTAATTTTAAAAGTGACTATTGGTTTAGTCATAATAAGGCATTATTCAAGATAATTGTGGAAATGTCCTGCTAGGTCCCTGAAAATACTATATAGCCAAACTTCCAAAATAAATTGAAAAGCCCTACCTTCCCCCTCTTTATCACAGCTACCTTTTCTCTTGTACTCACAGAAAATCCAAGGAGACAAAAAAACAAACCTGAGTTTCAAACTGAGATTCAAATTGAATGCACTTGGCCATCAAAATTTATTCCCAGGTTGAACTCTAATACACAGAATTCTATCAAGGTTAGGCAATAATTTAAAGAAAGAAAAAACAATGATATCTGCTGGTCCCTGCATCAGGATCAGCAATGCAATTAAATAATTGAACCATTCTACTCTTCTACCTCACGTTTTTGCTGGGGTAATTAATGTTCAAATGGAAGCAAAACCAGAATGCAGACCAAGTAACTGTATGAGACATGATTAAGACAGTCGTAGGTTTATTTCTCTAATAGTGTTGGCTGTTTAAAGCAAAAGCTCAGGTTGACATCTAGGTCCGTTAGTTAGCAAGACTTAACTGCAGTAGCTGTATAGCATTTTTGCTGTCTGAAGAACTCTAAACTTTTTGTAAGTTCTCTCTTTGTTTTCTGGATGCTTTTTTTTCCTTCTTTTAAGAGTTACTATGAGATAAACCAGAAGAATAAACAACGCTTTTCTGAGAAATCTGTAGGTAATTCACCAAGGTACACAATCAAATAAATTAATTAAATGGACAGGTTGGCTGATAAGGATTTTTTTTAAGCTCATTAGAATTTTTTTAATAGTTTAGGATCATGTTCATTTATGTTCACTTAATTATTTCTTAGAAGTGTTTTACTACAAATGGAATTGAAAGATAAAGTATGTTTTCATACATCACATTTACAAATATAGTGGTATGCTACAGCCCAGTTCAGTGTACGTATTTCTGTTTTGTTCACATCCTCACCAGCAAAAGGAGGAACAGCAATGAATCTGTGTTTTAGGGTGGGTTTTTTGTGACAAATCAACCAGTTTTCTGTTTTCTTTTTTTTTTTTTTTAATAGCAGGAATTAGACAATGGCAGTACAACAGGACTTGGGTAAGTACATGAGGAGCATCAGCAGCTGAGAACATTAGCACAGAGTAAGACCCTATGGTTATTGGGATAAAAAAATAGTTTAGGTATCCAAAGTAGATGTGTACATGATATCCAGCATAACTGTAGGTGTGAGAGTTTATCTGTTCTTGTTTATCCATATATTTCCATTTTTTAGGAAACTCTTTGCCTTCCTGAAAAAATGAGGTGAATGTAGTGTTCTACTCTCTAGTTACTTCTATTTCTCTCTTATTCATTTGTGACTGGGGCATAAAAGCACTGAATGGATTCTTAATTTTATTTTTATATGAGAACATAAATACATACTACAATTGTGTCCCATGGATTCACAGTTGAATGAAACACTAACCTGCTATCTTTTTTATGTGACACTCAATTTTGTAAGCTAAGCAGTAGTATAAAGTAGTCTGAAGATCTGCTTGATTTGAAAGATAATTGCAAATACTTATGAGACTTTTAAGGATTGTGATTTATTACCAGGCCGTTTATATTCAAATCCATTAATAATATTCTGAAGTAATGCAAACTCTTGCCTGTGACAAAAGGATTCATAAAGATGGGATTAGTGGTTTATGACATGATCAAATGACAGCTTTCACTTATATATGTAAATTGCTGAAAATGTGGTGTGACACCTTTGCTTTGCTGTCAAAGGTTTTCCATCTGAAAATATGCCCAGTCTCCCCTGCTGCTTGATGAGACAAGTAGAATATTTTGGTTTCTGAGGAAAGCAATAGGGAACTACCACTATCACAGTTTGCCACTTTAAAAACCTTCCTTTTGCTCCACTGACACTAGTATATAGGGAAAACAAGACAGCAATCAAAGTGAAGAATACAAAATGCCAAAATGTTTACGGAGCGTATGCATAGTAGTCAACATAATATTGGTTAGAATGCTCTAGAAGTGAGCAGGGTGGAATCCAATTCAGGAACGGATTGAGATTAATGAGATACAAAATGACTAAGCAGATAAAGGGTCTAACTGAGCTGAAAATGGCTGGGGAAATGCAGACTCCATATGGTTCCCTGTGCACTTTCCCTTTCTTTATACAAGTATTTAGAAAGAGACTGCTGAAGAGAGTGTGGGAGAAACCAAATGGCTCAGGAACATCATGGCCTCATTCCAAGTTTCAGAGAAGACTTCAGTGCTTTGTCTCTGTTCATGTTAAGTCTCTCTCCAGGTGCAGAAATTTCACTCTTGGTTCACCCAGCACATTCCCGATCAATCATCCCAGGAAAGTAGAATAGCCTTTGCAAGTGAATCTTTTATATGAAGATCTGAATTTTGCCTGTATATAGATACTAAACAGTTTATTCATTTTGGGGAAGCTAATGTCTGACACCTTAATGAGGATATACATTTAATTGAGGGAAGTATGTTTCAAATTATGGATACAAAAGATGGAAATCCCTTCACATACACCTGTGATTGGTAATAAGACATAATCTTTGTTTACTTTTAACTTTAGTCTCTCCCCTGTAAATTGTGCAGTATTTTTTTCCAAGGGTCATGAAATGATGTTACACCAGAACAAGAGCACCTTGGAGTGTTGCATGGGCATGGTTAGGGAAGGGTGGGGCACAACTCAGGCAGCTACAGTCCCTCCTATCAGGCATCTCCCTGGGAACAGGTCAGAGGCACCTGGGAAGTTAGATGTGGCTGGAAATGTTCTCCCTGAGGAGATGATCAAGAAGGAGGCAACCCTCAGCTATGATCTGGCCCTGAGCTCCAGCAGCCAAACCCACAGGAAGGAGGATGATTCAAGGCTCTGACACCTCAGTGAGACCCAATGCTGTGGAAATTAAAGGGACCTGCTCCAGTCTCTCAGTGTATCTAAATAATGCCAGGAAAGTCCTACTGCCACTGATGGTGCTGCCACTCTCCCTAAGAAAAAGTGAAGAATTACAATCTGCTTTCTGTTTCTAATAAATTATGTTCTACTTATTTTTCACCCATTATAATTTCAAAATCTTTTTGTGTGTATGCTTATTTAATAACTTCTCTTTGTTCGCTAGTCTTTACAATGAACTTTTAATTTCTGTCTATAAATTATATAGGCTAATAAATGTCTTTAATTTCCTCGGAATGTATTAACCAAAACTATAGCAATAAAAAAAAGGATGGGATATGCATGCTATAGGAAATCCAGAATTTCTTGTATTTAGTCTGTAACTATAATTATACTGTAATACAAATATTGTCCCTTACCTATGACCAAAGTGTTGAGTCAGCCAACAGTGGATAATAGTCTGTTTTACATAAGTAATTAACTACTGAAAAGTTAATAAGTATTTGTACATTATAATTCTATTTATATATTCTTTTAAATTTTGCTTTGGCTGTGTCAGGAAAGTTGGACTATAAAATTATTTCCCCTCTGTTTCATATAAAAAGAAACAAAGCATTCTTTTCTTTGTATCTGTTACGCTTCTTTTGGCCTTAAAAAATTTCCTTATGGCAAATACAGGTTTCTTTACTGAAGTTCGGGGCAAGCTTCTAAATCTGGCATTTAGCTTCTCTTTAGCTGCTTCTTTCATTATTTAAAAACATTTAAATAGATTTAATCTTATATTTGTAGCTCTGATTTAATTTCTCATTTACTTTTTCGGATATGGTTTTGCCACCCCCTTTGTAGCTGCTAAAGCTTCACTCCATCCCTACTTATAGATCACAAAGAGACAGACTTACTCACAAAGAAATCTACCATCACAAATGTCTTTAAAGATAACTTAGCAAGAATAAGAACAGAAGGTGTGAGAGAGGATACAGATATGTAATTGTAGAATTAAGAAGTCATATAGGACATTAGAAACTGATTGGAAAAGGCAAGGAAGAACACAGGGCAGTACAATTTGGGTAAAGAGTATTGTCTAGTTCCTCTCCTGTCTGTTCCTCTCCTTATTTGTATTCAAGAAACAAAGATCCAGAGAAAATACTATCTCCCTGATGAGCTGTTAACACTAGCCTGTATTAACAATGAATAGATAACAGCTTTCCTCTAACACTGGGAGAGAATTAGGTTTCAATGTGTGATAACATCTATACGTATGCATGAATATATATATGTATATATATTCATATTGGTTTGTATATTGGTGTACGTGTTAGTAAAGCATAACACAATCTATAATACTAATATAGTGTATATGTGTTACTGTGTATATATATACACACATAAAATGAGAAATATATATTGATATAAGTATATAATATGACACGTGTACTTGTAACATGTCTTACACATATGTAAAGAAATAGGTGCATTTTTGCCTTTGAAAGTAGAGCTAGCAACAGAGTTATTTTGAATTGCCAAATATCGGAACAGTGGAAGAGATTGCCTGTCTGATTAAAACTGTGTGTGATCTGCCTCTGGTACACCAGCAACTTGTTGCTGAAACAGAAGCGACTAAATCTTAATGTAGAATGGGAGGGAGAAGTGGAACAACCTTCGACTGTTCCTTTTCCCCAAGTTCTAGACAGTCCTTGAAGTACCAATTTAGAGATCTCCATTTGCTTTAACTGATTTCTCAGTCTGAAAATTAAAGTTTCTACTGCTCATTATTCAGAATTCAGGAATCCAGAATTGTGCAGACACCCAGGTACTATATAGACAAAGATATCTGTTAGTTGGAGTGAAATATTTTGTATGCCTAATTTTCAAGATTAGTATAAAAACTTACTTATCCTTCTGTAGCCAGCTGAACTTTCTAGAACGGTTTTTAGTCAAACGATTCCTGTAAAACATTTTAAAGTTATTTTGCCTTGCATAAGCAGTGGACTTCAAACTGTGGAGGTTCTTCAAGTGATGGTACAGTACAGGCTTCCCTGCCACAGCTCCTACATATGAATTCACACAAGCACAAACAGGAATTTCTGAATTGAATATTAGTCCTCCTTCAAAAAAAGTTGAAAAACTGGGCTTTTACCTTTCTCAAGGTCTCTTATTTCTGCTAGGAAAGTCCTTAATCCACTAAGCTCTTTTTATCTAACCTGCTAACCACTACCCTGCATCCCTGAGCTTCTTGAATTGCTTCTCAGAAATCAGGGATAAAAGCAAGAAAACCATGTCAAAGGATACACAGGGATCTAGGCAGGGCAGGTTATAGGAGTATGCGGACTTAAAAGAAAAAAAAAGTGGAATTTCACACTGCTCCCTGCAGTCAGGCAGTGGTACCACAGGAAGCCGGTCACGAAAAGTGAAAGTGAGACTTGGATGTCAGATGGGAATTGGTTAAATTTCAAGGAGAGTAAGAGTTGAACGAAACTCTTAAACTGCTTAATAACACTGTGGATTTGTAGAGATAAAGGTAATGGATAACCCTTCTTCGGGAGAGAAATTGTGTAGAAACCACAGTAGTATTGGAGGAGTTTATAGAACCATTGTATTATTAAATGTTCCCCTCTCCCTGCATGACAAGTTGAAAGACTCAAAACCAACCTTGAGTGCAAACATTATGACAAAATAACAAAGGGGGCCTTGCCACTTAATACATATATAGAAAAACAGACAGGAGTTTCAAATGAAATTCTTCCCTTCTCTCCATTTGGATCTGTACAGGTCTGTTAGTTGCACACTGGGATTGTGTGCAGGTAATTTTATAGAAGCATGTGGACCTGTAGAACCCATGAAAGTAATTTGCATAACGTATTTGAGGGTTTCAGAGACGTGAACAGAGACTGTCTCCCCTGTTTCTCAACTCCTGTGTAAATTAAAGCAGAACTAAGACATTCTTCCTTTTGAGTTTATAAATAGAGTTTTAACCATCTGTAAAGCCAGAATTGCTGGTGCAGAAGCTGTTAAGTTTTTGAGGAATGACACCCTGGGGCACCATTTAAAAGAAACCTAGAATGTCATAGAATAATCAAATATCATGATGGAGCATGCTGCAGTTGCTCTTTTTCAGAAGAAAATGCTTTCAACTGAACTTCCAGCACCACTCCCTTACACATCCTGAATGCTCTCTTGTGTCTCTGGTTCAATACACTTTCTCCACTACAGCTCAGACTGGGAGGTCTGGAAGCTGATGTGATTACAGTGATAGGGTTGTCAATTGAAGCATATTAAGGTTTAGAGTATTTCTGCCTTGTTTAAATAAAACTTTTAATTTAATAGAAGAAGCAGATGATCAGGATTTTCAGGGAAAGTTGGGAAGGCAAAGAAGGAAGAGGAGAAAGAATAGATTTACTTGTAACTGTCAAGCTTTGAAGATCTCACAAGTCATCTGCTTGTTCCATATTTCAAATGCAATGAAAAGATTTACAAATCTACTCATTTTAATTTAGGATTTATTGGGATGATTTGTAAATTAATCATAGGAATTACATATAGAATGTAGGATTTATAAGCATAGGGGAGGATTATAAAGTGTGATATAGGATTAGTAATTCTATTGTGTATATATAAATATATTTCCAGATGTCTAAACATTGGTTAAATCATAATTTTAAATTAATGATGTCTAAATGAAAACTGAGTTAAAATACTTTTTTTTAACCTAGTGTAAAATAAGACAAGTTGATACGAAGTCTAAAAAAGCAACAGAGTCAATACAGAGTAGGTTTTACAAATTTAAATGTATGTTAAGAACAAGTAGATATACTGAAATAGAGACTTTCCCTAACCAGATTTAATTTTTAGAAACCTGCCCAGCTGGAACAAAGCAGCAGTCTGAAACAATCTATTCAGTGATCATACACATATAGTGAAGGGAAGTCAAAAGAGTGTAAATTAATAAAACCAGGGAACTGTGCTTGCATCATGTTAAGTCAATTAGAACAGACAAATCCGGTGACAGTGCAGAGATTAGAAACAACAGAGAAGTTACACCAGAAGTCTGAAAAAAAAAAGCCTGACCACGATGACTCTGGGATCTCTTCCCTTTTTTTTCCTTCTCCTTAAATCCTACAGCAAGGAAAGACTGGCTTGGTGAACAACTGGTGCAGGACCATTTAAGTCTAAAAGACTGATTGCATCTTTCAGATAGGCAAAACAACCTGTAATAACAGCATGAGCAGTTTAAGGTTATTAGTAGCACAGCTTTCTAGAACAAAAACCTTACATAAAGACAAAAATGAAAGCCTTCTAGTAACCTGCAGTCATTCAGAAGAAAGTACCACAAAGTAGCAGTTACACTCAGACTTAAAATACAGAAGAAAAACAACTGGCAGTGTTATCAGAACAATCTTAGGAATTTGACTTGCACTGTGAAATTGTTTGAAATTTTCCTTGGCCCGTACTCCAATTGCATTTGCCAACTTGTAGCAAGTTGCTCAGATTTGCTTTGCGTTTGTAAACGTGTTGCAGAATTTAGTTTTATTCCATCAAAAGTCTATTTTTATTCTGTTTCTAGATAACTACAATATATGAGAAAGGAAAAAAAGTCAAAACAAAACTGAGACAAAGACTTTTAAAGGAAGAAGGCGAATGAGAAAGAGCCCTTCATTATGTAGAAAGCTTAACGGTAGAAAAGTCATAATTCTCTAATTATATGAAAGGGATTGTCTATTTAGGCTCCTACATGGCAACAATTTTCATCAAAATTTTAGCACTAAACAAATTAGTTGAGTGTTTAGCTTTATCCATATTTCATTAATAATTTAAAAAAAAATAAAAATCTCAGGAATAAGGAAAGTTTCCTTTTTATTGATGATAGCTTTTACATCAGTTTTAATTTTTCTTAATTACAGTGTAGTTGTCTGTCTGACTAAATGGACTGTGATGTAAAGGATCACTGCACCAGATCTAAGCAGGGTAGATTTTTAACATTCTCTGTTCCTTGATAAAGTGTAACAAATCAAAATACTAGCTTTGGCTCAGGAAGTCCCCAATTCGCACATTCAGCCTTTAGCTATTTCTGCTGAGGGGAAGCTATATGCTCTACTTATCTTGGTTTTAGTTTTTTTCCTTGTCATATGTTTTTGATGACTGATGAAGACAGACTACTTGGCTAGACAACTGCTTGGTCTGACCTGGCATAGCTACTCTTATCTGTTTTCTAAGATTCTCACTGTTGGCTCTTCATTTGCATCAGCCCTGACAGTACTTTTCATCACTGTAGCATAATGTGAAAAATTATGTGTAAAAACAATGGCTAGCCAGACTGACAGATTTACCTCTATGCACCTCTGGCTGTTGACTTTTCTTAGCCCTTGAGTCTGAGATTGTGAGGTGAATTCAGGTCCCTCTTTGTGTCAAGGGAATGTCTTAGTAAATTCCAGTAATGGACTCAGTCATTTGTTCTGTAAATACATTCAATGGTCACAGAGCCAATGGGGGAGCAGCTTCTCCTTTAAATCACTGATGAGGCTTAATATTCAAGGAAAGTTGGGGTTTGATTTTGAAGTTTCAGAATGAACTCACAGCATGGAGGTTAAGAAAAAATGTTATTCCTTACTAAAAAAAGTTCTGACTCCAGATAATGTAAACTGAAGACTGAGGATACCAATTTTGTATTTATTCCTTCTTTAAAATAAAAAGGCATGAGAATAACTGTGTGTAAAACAAAAAAAAATGAAGCAGCAAAAACTGCTTGAAGCTAAAAACCAAATCAGGGTAGCATTTAAGCATAAACATGGATGAAAAGTTAGAATTGTGATAACTGACAGGTACTTACTTTAATTTTCCCACAAAGCTCTTTCTGCAGTGCAGTTGTATTTAAGAAATACCATGTTATCACTTCCCAGTCATCTGCAACATTAAATCCTGCTTCATACTGCCATTTTGCAAAAAAAACAGCCTGTGGCTTAAATATTTTTCTGTAGCTCCAAGTACTTTAAATTATTTCCATCATGTGCATATATTGCAACTGCAAAGTACAGGAAGACCATTAGCTAACAATTCCCCATGATACTAACATAACTGCCTATTCCACTTATGCTGTCCCATTCTCATCTTTTTGTGCCTTTGTTATATGCTACTTGCTCCTCTACAAAAGGCAACTGAGTGTTTCTTGCTTTCATCTGCTTTTAATAGGACTGTAGAACTGTAGAATCATGCAATTATCTAGATTGGAAGGGAGCCCCAGAGGGCATCTCATTCAACTCACTGCCCAAAGTCTCATTAGATCATATTGTTCAGGGCTGTCTAGTCAAGTCTTGAAGAACTCCAAGGACAGTTTCTACAATTTCCCTGGACAATCCATTCCTTCATTTTATCCCAACTCATGGAAAACAAAAAATAATCTTTGTGTCTAATCAGAATTTTTCTTTGTTCCAGCTTGTGCTTCTTTCATCCTGCTCTGTCACTCTCTGAGAAGAGTCTGACTTCTTTTTCTCTTTATCCTCACAAGTAACTTTAGACAGTAATAAGGTCTCCCCTTAACCTTCTCTTCTCCAGGCTGAACAATCAATATTATTTCAGTCTGTCCTCATCCATCATGTGCTCCAAGCCCCTAACAATCTTAGTCGGCCCCACTGGAGTCACTTTAGGATGTCGGTATCTTCCTTATACTGGTGAGCCCAAAACTGGAGACAGAACTCCAAACATAGTCTGATAAGTGCTGAACACAGTGGAAGGATCACTTACTCAAATCTGCTGGCTACACTCTTGCTAATACAACCCAGGATGCAGCTGGGTTTTTTTGCTGCCAGAGTACACTGCTGACTCATCTTCAACTTTTTATCCATCACAGATTCTTTTTTGCAGAGCTGTTTGCTAATCAGTTTCCAGCTTGTACTGTTTCATGGGATTATCCCACTCTAGGGGAAAGACCAATTTGCTTTCACTGACCTTCACGACATTTCTATCAGACCATTTCTCCAGTCTGCCCAGGTCCCTGTGTCCTCCAACATATTGACCACTCCCCACAGCTGGCGTCACCCCCAAATTCACCAAGAGTGCACTCTGTCCTATCATTCAGGCTTTAACAGTGATATTGAACAGTGTTGGTTCCAGTATTGATCCCTGATTGCCATTAGTTACTGACCATCAGATGGACTAGGCAACAATAACAACTGTTGGAGATTGGTAGTACAGCCAATTTTGCACCCACCTCACCAGCCAGCCCATGTCTTACTGATTTGGTGACAGGGACAATATGGGAGACTGTGTCGGAAGTTTGTTAAATAAAGTGTACAACATTTACTACCATCCTTTTGTCAGTCACATGAAGCATTTCATCATAAAAAGCATTGTTCAAGCATTATTTGCCCTTCATAAATCTGTGCGTGATGCTGCTGGTCACTCTCTTGTACTTCATGTATTTGGGAGTGGCTTCTAAGAGGACTTGCTCCATAAACTTCCCAAGGGACTTCCTACCCTATTTTACTTGAAGAACCTGTATTTCCATTGTAGTACTTCAGCCACGGGAGTTATCTCACCATGCCTCCATAATCCCAATGAAGTCAAACTCTACAACTCTATACAAACTTCTACTTTCTCTTTTTTGTTCCCCATGCTGTTTAGAGGCATTTGTGATGAGCATCAAATCATGCTGCTTTCACAGTGGGAGTGTGAGCGCCTCCAGCTTTTCCCTGGACATATCTACTCTGCCCCATGTCCTCACTTCTTCTAAAGTTATGGCAGCCATCCCCCAAAAAATCTACATCGAATAAAATCCATCCTCACTAGGTTAGCAAGCCTGTTTGCAAAAATACTCTTGTTCCCCTGAAATGGATCTACCCCATCCCAGCTCAGTAGTCCCTTTTTTTTCAAATAGTTTCTCATTGTCACAACAAGCCAAAGTCCTACCTGCAACACAAGCCATTCAACAAGGTCTTGATCCAATGATCCCATTCTGCTCAAGCCTTTCCTGCTCACTGGCAGGATAGGGAATAACTCCTGTTCACCATGCCTTCACCCTACACCCAGAGCACTGTAGTCACTCCTTGTATGCTCCGAGTTAACCCTGCAAGATAATTGTTGCCCAAATAGAAGAGAAAGAATGGGAAAAAGTCTAAAGGCAGGCCATTCCATATCCTTCTGAGGTCTCAGGTCAGGTCAGAAGATAGATGCTTCCATCCACCACAGCATGGAGTCTCCTATAAATATCATTCACCTTTTCTTCTTCATAATGACACTAGACTGGCTCAGCTCTGATGCATCTGCTGATGGGTCTTATTTGTCCTTATCAGTACCTATTCTGAAGTTGCAGATCTGCAGGTGAAGTAGGAACCAGAAGTGACAAACTACCAGCTTTCTTCATCTTTGAGAGTGTACATCCACTGCTTGTTTGACCACAGCCTCTGACTGTTCCTCCTTTGCTGCTTTTTGTGGCTCAGGTTGCTGTCTCTGCCAATTTTCAGTGAAGACTTACTCAATCTCCTTTTCATTTTCCCTGATGACACACAGCCTGCTCATCTCTTCCTTCAGCTCCTTCACTGTGTGACTCAGTGCTCCAATTAAAGCACATCCCCCACATGAGAGGTCCCCAGCACTAGACATTCCCCACTGCCCTGCACCAGAACATTGGTACCCCTTCCATGGAGTTCTGTCAGGAAAAAGGTCTCCAAAGCATCAATGGCATTTCTACCAGACAGTACTCAAGAGTGTGCCCTCAGCATACTGAAACCATTATCAAGCAGCCTCACACAGGCTGGAGTGGATTTTCTGTGTCCTTCTGCACCCAGGCTGTGCCATGGTGTTTACTATCCCTCTAGTGTGCTTGAAAACCTGGAATTATAGCAATTGTTTCCTCCTCTTTGCTGCTCTGTATTCTATTTTGCCCTTGCTTAGATAGCTGAACCTGGCAGCAAAAGGAAAACACATATTAAGAGCACAGGTTAGAAGAAGAGGATTTCAACACAGAAGAAGAGATATGAAAAAGGTGATAAGTGAGGTAATAATCTATTATCATTTTTCAGTCATTCCAGCTCAGGTTTTTAACCTTGCACCTAAAAATATACTATATATAGTGCACTAAGTGTTACAGATAATTTCTCTATTTTAGCAGTTTCTGTTTTGACGTAAAATTCTTTATGAACCTCAGTAGAACTAACAAATTCACCTAGACATGAATTGTTATGCTCAACTGTAGATCTATCAACATAGCACTAGAAAACAGACTAAGGAAAACAAGGTTCCAGACCTTAATTACTCACAACTGTATTTGTATTGATTTATTGAACACCTTGTTCACGAACGCTCATTGCAAGGATTCCACCGTTTGTGATCTTTTTTACCTTTTCCTGCCAGTTGCAAATCAAACATTTATTTGAAAGTCAAGAAAGCATGTTTACATTACTGCTGTAATTGACAAAGCACACCTGTTATCCTCTCAATAGATAAATTAAACCACAGATATACCTTGGAAATGAGGTATGAAAAGGAAATGACAGTTATTTGAAGTAACGTGGAACATGAAATGTAGGAATGAAAACCTGAAAGCAAACAGCATGAAATGTAGCGTATGAACATGTGTCAAACTTAAGCAGCTTTGTGCTTGCATTAGTCATTCTACTTTTAAAGTAGGTACTTCAAAGATAGGGAAAAGCTTTGTGTGCATCTTGGTTTTTACCTCCTGGCAATGACACAGAACTGTAGGGAAAAACAGTCCTGTAGAGCACTAGTTGTAAAATGATGAACAATAGCAAAAGAAGTGAAACTAAGAGGGTAGAGGAAAGAACAAATTAACTAGAACCAGTACAACCATATCCATCTGTTCTTAACACATGCTCATCAATATGTTTCTTAAAAATTCACAATTAGGGTTATTCGACACATTCTTTATGCTAGAGAAATCCCATTTCATCCTGCAATTAAATGTCCATACTATTTTCTACATTTTTTTACGGTGAAACTAAGGGACAGTTTATTTCCTTCTCTGTGGCAACAAAGAAAATTCAAAAGCCATCGCTGTGTGCAGAACCAGAAGATAAATGGAAAGAAGTTAATAAATACTAACATTTCAATGTTAGGTCCCTTTATTCTCTTCCAAACTGGAACACATATCAGTTTCTTTTACTCACAGTATTTTTTTAAAATTCTTAGTTGAATTCTTTACTTGGTTTGTTAATTTTGTTTGCTTTATAGTGTCTTTAGTAAAAATATTTTTAAAAATAGGCTGCTGGTTATTATCCATTCTTTTGTACTCCCTGTTTTTACTGACTTTACTGGGTCTGGTAGGGACAGAGTTAATTTTATTCATTCACAGCCCATATGGTGCTATGTTTTGAATTTGTGACTAAATCAGTGTTGAAAACACAGCAGTGTTTTGCCTGTTGCTGAGTAATGCTTACACAGCATCTTTTTCCCCACTCTGACCCCTTCGTGAGTGGAATGGGGATGTGCAAAAAACTGGGAGGGAAAATGGCTGGGACAGTTGACCTAAACCTACCAGATGGATACTCCATACCACATGGTATCATGCTCAACTGTAACAGCTGGGACAAAGAAGGAGGAACAAGGGACTTCAAATTGGAAATAATGAAAAAATTCCTTATTTTGCTTTCCTTCTGTGTGAGCTTTGTTTTACCTACTAAACTGTTTTTACCTTGACCCACAAATTTTCTTGGGTTTGCTCTTCAAATTCTCTTTCCCATCCCACTGAGCAGGAAGCAAGCCAACAACTGACTTGCTGAGCTGCTGACCAGGGTCAACCCACCTCACTGACAGTAAATATGAGAAGAGATACTGACAATCACAAGAATTTTTGTCTAGGTTTTTACTCCACAGGAACTTCAGAATTTTAGTAACTTTTAATAGCATTTTATTATTGTCATAGTTTGAGACCTCTAAAAACCCAATTTCCAATTTCCAACCAACCCCCCCCCCATTTTGCTTCAGTGTGAGAGTGTTTTCAGACATATCACAACTCAGTAGGGGGGAAGGGAATTATATTACAATTTATTACTACACAATAAATACTATAACACATTATATACAACAATTCTAACTATCTCTCCTATGCTAAAACAATATATATATATATATATACAGATATATATATATACAGATCAAATCCCTCCTTTCCCTTCAAATAAAAGTTCAGAAAGAAAAGAAGACAATCACTTTCAAGGCAGCACAATCTTTTCTCTTCCAAGCAGCAGGTTCACTCCATAGTAGCTGGAAAATATCTCTCTCTCACTCTTCGTTACAACGCAGGGGTTTTCTCTCACCCATTGGCCCTTTGGCTCCAGCCGAAGGTCTCTCTCCTGTGGACTGCAAAAGCAGGGACAAGGCTCACCTCACCATGGTTCTATCACAGGGTACTAGGCACCCATGACAGTCCCTTCCTCAGGGGATACAAGTTCCTCCTGAGTCAGAACATTTAGGGCTTTCAGCTCAGTTTTTGCCCCAAGCATTCTACCGGAGCTCCTTTGCTCCATCGCAAACTGCCAGCATGGTGAAGAGGGGAAAAGGGAGGCCACTTTCCCCCACATTGCTTCTAGTCATCCTGGTTCAGCTTCAGGACATCTCTGCATTTCAGGACTCCCTCCAAGTGGAAGTCCACCCCCTCCATCCAAAAGGGGTCTCAAAGGGTTTGGGGAAGTAAAGCCAAGACTCACCCCAAACAGTCTCTACTGAGTTTGGTTCTCTGTCTCTCTCTGTTGGACAGCTCTGTGTCTCTCAGCTTGGTTCCATACCATCTTTGCTGCTTCCCTCTTATCTTCTTGGCTTTCAGCCACAGCTCTCTTTTCAGTGCTGTTTATTCTACCGTTTCAGTGTGCCTAGCTGTCCACTCACAGCAAAGAAACTTCTCCCAGCTCTTGGCCACAGTACCCACCCCAGTTTAACACTGTTCCGAGATTCCACAGTCCCAGCCGGGGCTGGAGGGCCTTGGCCCTCAGCAGGGCTCCCTGGCCCCTTTCTCCTCATGGTCTCAAAACGTGGCTACCTCTCCTCCAACAACATCATCCCTCTTCTTTTCTGGCCTATTCTAATATGTTGATTTTCACAGTAGTGAATTGTAGCTTCTGATTGGCCCTGTTCACCAAGAACACTACCCCCTGGGGATTACCACTTTCTAACTCCAGGGGAAAACCCTTTTTAACCCACGGCAATTGCTTGCATTTGTCCATTATTCTTTTCTCCCTACTTCAAGTGATATTACTTGGCATTTTAGAAGCAAAATGAGTCACATAATCTGCTTCATCTGATGAGTTAGGTACTTTGATAGTAGCTAGTGAAATGGGCAAACAATATGCACCTGAGTGAGCCCATACAAATATTAATAAATAAAAATATGCCTCTGACATTTGCCCAAAACAATTACCCCATTGACCCCTCAGCGTGACCATTCTGGCAGAGCCTAGGAGTCCATCTCCCTATTGGAGACAGACTCTCCAAGGTTACTCACCAAAGCTCCCAATGGCAAAACTTCACTGAGGATATGCCTCTGCCTTGGGATAGAGGCATATGGGCATTCAGTGAGTTAGCAGAATAAGGCCCAGCATTTTAACTTCTAAGTTACCCTTTCATACCATTTTCCTGATGTGCTTTCATTTATATTCCCCCACACTGAGTTTCAGCTGACACTGTATTGCCCCTCAACTTGTCTCCTGCAATTTTGCAAGCTACCCTTACATTTGAATAACCTGGTGTCATTAGCAGATTTTCATGGGTATTTGGGATTAGACTGACTAGCACAGTTCCCTGCAGAACCTCACTGCTCACCAACCTCCATTCTGAGGACTGAATATTTAATCTAATTTCCTAGGGTTTACCCTATAAATAATTTTTGGAAATACCATTACTTTTTCTTACTGCTTTCACTTATTTATTTTCTTTAAAACTTTTTTATGAAGAATTTGGTTCATGCCTTTTTCTGAAAGTACCTTGAAGTCAGATTAAAGGACTACCTGGATTATAGGCACCTAGTATGGAATGTCCTAGACTCAGTAGTTACATTATAAAGAGATAAAGTGAACCAAGATTTAAGAGCAGCAACAAGTCATTAAAAAAATGTCAATAATTAGGAACATATAGTTGGCAGTCTCCTGCTGTACAAACTTGTTCCTTAAGTACTAAGATTTACTTTTTTACTTAATGTCTAAAACTACAAATTCATTAGTTATTGGTTTTATGGCATGTTGCAATCTTTCACTCCTCCCATCACTTTTCTACATTGTAAGGACCATAAATTAATTGCCTCCCTCCTTCCCTTAGGAGAATGATACTTTGTTAGCTCTCAGAAACTGATTTTTTCAAGAAATAGAAGTCACACATACACACAACAGTATCTTCCATTCCTCAGGTACCAACAGCATTATCTTTCAGAAATAATATAACTGATACATATCTATTTAAATTCCTGTTGGTTCTGCCAAATTTGTTTTCAGTTTTTAGGGTTTTTTCTTCTGTTTGTTGATCTGAAGAAGGATTTGTTTGCCTGAAACCTTGTCTGATTTTTTCAGCTATGGCAGTGGATGCAACAAAAGTGTTACTGCCACTTGTAAACTTTGTTTTCCCTGTATACTTACATTGTCACTGCAGCACCAACACTGCCATTATAAAGAGGTTATTGGTTTAAATTCGCTCAGTTAGAAGAAAAGAGGGCCACTTTGTTTCTCCTTCTTTAACTCAGAGATTACACAAAGGATTACACAATACAAAATTTTCTTCTTGACATCATTAATTCCAGAAAACACAGTGTGAAAAAATTCAGTTTTATCTTTATTTTCCTTTATTTCTATACATATTTTAAGTCATGCAGTTATGTTTATTCTGCTGGTTTTACATAAGAAAATAATAATGATCTAATAAATATTTAAAAAATTATGTCATGTTTTGTATGTGCCATCAATTAAAACTTATTTTCTAATATATTTTAACAGCAAATATCAACATTTTATCATCCATCTATGCCCTTTGTTATGCCATCAGAATAAAAATTTAATAGGATAAAAAATTTAATAAAACCTCATGCTTTTTGCAAACCTAAAGTTCTCTGTGAAACCAGTATGAGGTTTGGATAGCTAAGGACTATAAGAATAACTAGAACTCAGTGTTGCCAAAGGCATATTCTAGTTTATCCCAGTGTTTGGTAATACTAATATAACAGTGTCACTGATTTGCCTTGTGACCATGACTTTTAATATACTGTTTTCACTTCATTTTTAAAAAAATGCAAAGTCACTGTAGCTATACCTTGCATTGTACTTCTCACATCTTACACATATTTAAAAGTGAATAGAATTCTCTTTTACCTCTGTACACAACACTAAGGTATGAGGTGGACTCTGAATTAAATGTGATAAGTTCTTGTGAGATTTTAAAATGTTTTATTTTCACATTTATTTTATATTTATTTGGGTTTCACATATATTTTGCAGTAAGCTATTTTCTTTAGGAAGCTTTATTTGTTCTACAGAAGCTACTAAACAGGACTTAGATCCTCATTTGTGTTTTAAAACATTCTTAAAATAGGTATAAATAATTTATTTTTTTGCCAGAAAAAAATTACCAGCAACATATAATTCAATACTTTATCTAGTTTTCCATTAATGTAGTGTTCACCAGAAATCAGAAGAACAAACCCATCTCCAGAAGCTGGGCAAAAGCACTGAATCTAATTACTACTGCATGTCAGCTTCTAGACAGCATACTCAGCTAACTCTTGGAGTAAAAGAAGCATAGCACAGAAAAAGAGTATCTTGCAATTTTTGTGTTTAATTCTTGATATATGCAAGTGTTTTTTCATCGGAAGAAGTAGGTGTGAACAGCATATGCTTTTAAACACACATTTGTTATATTTTTAATTCTGGGACAAAGTGCAATATGGATCAAGCAGTGCTTTGTTTCCAGTGTGTTGAAGACTCACAGCTGAAGCAGATTTTCAAAAACTCAGCAAAGCTTTCAGACAATTAAATACCATCATTTTTCTAGTACTTGGTACCCACTAAAACTATCATGGAAGATTTTTCTAAATAACTTAGTACCTGATGTACTAGTCTATTCGGAAATCTGACCATTTGTTTAGATATGTAAATAAAACTTCAACCATTTAAACAATCTGCCCCTTCACATATGCAAGTTCTTTCTCTTGGGGTTCAGAACTAAAATAGGCTTGACTGAATTTTACTATAGTCAAACAGAATCTGAGTTTGTTCTGAATTCAGGGAATTCAGTTCCAGCACTTGGGAGTTAACATCAGATTTTCTTTCTATTCACAGAGATAAGACTAATCTTTTCCGGTTTCCCTGTCCTCTGAGCCATCAAGAGACACTAATTTTAGGTGACATTGGATTCCCATTCATTTCTGACATTCTAGGAGAGTGTTAAGACATTAGTGACAATGAAGAATTACTTGTCTCATAGCATGCTGTGTATTGCAGCATTCACTACATGCAAGAAACTTCAAGGAGTGACAATAATGGCTTGATGTGCACAAGACTTCAAAATTATTGATGTCCTACACAGAATATTGGATTTTAATTGTCACTCATCGTTACCCAGTTTGTCATATCCTTGCACAGAATTAAAAACAGAGTATTTTTCATATTACCTTATGACTCTATTGATACTTCCAAAATTATTTCATAAACATAAAACCATTCAAGCAATGCTGATAATTTTTAAATGCCTGCTTATATTGCTAATGCTTACACTAAATTTACAGCAAGAGATTTTACATTTTTTTCTTCCATACTTAAACACCACACATGATTACTATGTGTTTTCCTTATATTTTTACTTGTTTGAAGGTTTGTGTATAGTGAGAAACCTTGAAATATTGATATAGTTATAATTACAAACCTTTAATAATCTAACAGGATGTAAGATAAAAGCCACTTGAAGCTCTTTATAGCCTGAGGGACAATGCTGATTCCTTTCTGAACTCATTTCTTAAAGTATTAAAAATACATTATTGGGAGTGCTCTGATAACTGTTCACATGTCTATTTATTCAACTCTGCAATTGTTTATGTTAGAATTATGGACTTGGTTTTCTATTCAGACAGTTAGTTTGCTCGCTTGCTGAGTCTTGAAGCTATTTTAGTTCAAATTATATTAGAGCATCACAAACAAAAGAATTCTTTGTTCACAACCTATCCAACAAAATAGAGACGGCTTCAGAGGCATCTCTAGCTCCAGGGCCCAGTAAATTAGGTCTTGACTAGAAAAATAAAAAGAATAAGAATTGCCATATGTAGGAGGGTGGATTGGATGTGCTCTCTTCTACTAAGGGAAAGGAAACTGCATTCTCTTATAAACTGAAAGTGTGTTTATTTTACAAACATTCAAAAAGTCACATATTCTTATATAAAAATATCTACCTTAAGACAGAAGAAACAGTCTGGTTTATAATCTTACTGTGCCCAGATTACATTTTCCTATGATGAAAAAGAAAGAAAGAATTCAGACAAAAAGTCTTTATGGAACTGACATAATCTTGGCAAATATCTGTTTTTATATGACCCATGAAAAATGTGGAGGTGTGTGGCTCCAGAGTATCTAAATTTTGCCACACCCTTATTGGTGTACAACAGTACAGTCTGAAAGTGGGATGTATTTGCAGAAACTGTTTAAAAATAGAATGGCTTTCTTCCCTTCTTTCTCTGCTACTGTCCTTTTTCGAAGGGTTGAAAATAAATTTACAGTGTATTCTTCTACTGAAGCACCCGCTGAAATGTGCCCTGGGAAGGCTAAGATGTGAAAACTCTGGTATCACCAAAATGTTGCTTTTTCACCCTTAGTCTTTTAATCATATTGTGAAATTGATATCCTTTTAAATCTTATTCATGAAGAGGAGCCCATTCTGTTTGTTTCTCGTTTTATTAGCCATGTCATTTTCCTTCATATTTATATTTAACTAGCTCGTGCATAGAAATAAGTGGAATGTAATAAAATTAGCTTTATGCACAATCGTGGTTGTTTTATAACAAACATTATTCTTCTGTTTTAATATAAGCTGTAAAAGGAGGATTATTGATTAACCCTTAATATTATAGTAAGACAGGATGTGGGTTTAGTGATGTCTATGTAGCGTGGTTTGCAAATTATTCTAAGTTACCTTAGAGAAATCTTATTCTATGTTGCATTTTCCATTTGTTCAATGTTCACTCACCATCGGATTATGCACATGCTGTCCTTAGTCCTAGTTAATAATGTTTCAATTTTTACTTTCTTCCATTCACACTTCCTAATGGTGAGGATCCAATTTTAGTTTTATTTCAGAGCTCATTACAAGGACATTATATTTTGATCACTTCGTAGTTCTTTAAAAGATCAGATCCTTGCATCTCATTTATATATTTGGGGGGGGGAAAAGAAACAAAACAACAACAACAAAAGCAGGAGGAATTATGTCTTACTGGAAACACTGAAAAACTAATAGTATATTCAAAATATGTCAGGTGGTATTTTTTATTCATCTGTATTACACCCATGCATCTTTAAACCAGTATAAGTTACTTATTTAAAATTTGATACAGCTGTTGAATTCATTAGTGTAGTAAGCTAAAAGCTCATTCTTTAATGCTTCATGTGGTCTTACTTTGGATCAGGAGGGGATTGTTTCTAATTTAAGAACCTTTGTCAGAAGCTATCAATCAGAATTATAGATAGCTTTTCATTACAGCAATGAGATATTGGTTTTTTCCTATAATGACATGGGCCAGTGCTTTTTTCTTAGAAAGTTTAATGTTTTTTTTGCTTCAGTGTTCACATAAGGAAGGATATTCACAACCCAATATTTTTAACAATCAGTAGTGACAAGGGAATAGAAACAATGACAGAATAGGGAAAGAATAGGTTAATAATCAGTTAGATAAATCAGTCACATTTCATGGTTTACTCTAAGCTGTTTAAGAGTCAACCAAAGAAGTGTTTTTACTATTTAACTTTGAGAGTTACAGAATGATGGGCCTGATCTTGGAGGCATGGGGGCTGCAACACAGCACCTATATTTCAAACAGGGAAAATGAAAATGGAAATATGAGACTATTTGGCCTATTTAAACTTTGAAAGTTATTGCCACTAATTAAGTAATTGGAGCATACATACGTAAAAGACGAGAGTGTAACAAATGTCAGGCACGCATTTGCTGAGACCCAATGGCCTTCTTTGCCAGAACAGCTGGCTCACTGAACAAAAGGAGGGCAAATATGATATAACTTCATTTCAGTAATATTTTGATGGCACCATATGGCATGAAATTCCTATAAGCAAACTAGAAAAATATATTTTAGACTCTGTTATGAAGCACAGGAACCATTAGTAACAAAAATTGCAAAGTAATTATCAAACATTCATCGTCAATGGCTGGTCCATAAGTATACCTGCAGGGCTTCAGCTTTATCTGGGGACTCCATCCAGGTATGCTGTCTCTCACCCAGAGGTCTGACAGCTGCATATAATCTCTGACCCTCTTCCTCGATCCCTGCCTGACTTCCACAGTGTGAATGCTGTGCTGAGCCACCTGTCTTGGTTCTCAATTGACTTCGGACCTGTCTTGTCACTACAGATATATCTGCTTGTCACTGGACTGTGTCTGAAACCAGTTACTATCATCAGATCTGCTCTGCTTACCATGCTCAGGTACTGTGGGACTGTACCCTTTTTCCATGAGGCATCCTGCTGCCCAGCTGTCACCTTTGTCTTTCCTTGCAGAGCAATCTCATCCCGGGTGCTCCTTGATGGTCAGTGCAGGGATCCTCTCAAGTGGAATCTGTCCTCAATCAATTTCCACTTTCCACAGCACTGAAAACATGCCAAAGCTAAATGTAGTAGAAGTTATGAATACTCAGAAGATCCAGATTGGACAGGAGAGTAAAATCCAAAAAGAATAATTAGGTCAGGGTCTGATCTACTAGGTAAGGTCAAGAAAGGCAAGTTCCTCATTGGATCCAAAGAATGGTGCTCCTTTCCTTCCAGATAAAAGAATTAGCTTAATCTCCATCACATTTGTCTTGTCCCAACATTTCCTACAAACTTCTAAACATCAAAGAAAAAAAAGAAAAAGCTGAAGTCACTGCAGAACAACAGCTTGAAGAGCTTTAGAACACTATCTGTTCCTTTTAATCAAGTCATTTCCAACAAAAAACTGAAATTAATGTAGATTTAATACACATCTTAATAAAGTTAGTGCACTTTAGGAAGCAAAATAAGTTAGCTTTTTACTTTTCTAGCCCCAGACAACCTGCAACTCCTCTTCTGAGATGAGGAGAAAAAGTATATAAAGACCTCTTAAAAGAACTGCTTTTGTGCTGAAGTTTTGGGTGTATGTGTGAATAATGGCTTCTCTTCTCTGGCCTGAGAAAGCAGTTTCAAAGTAAGTGTAGACTACCAAGAAACAGAAAATGTCTTTCTGGTTTTTAGCCAAGATACAGGATGAAAGCATGACAGATCTTTTCTTGGCGATGTACCATTTTCTGTTTCTGAGAGTCAGGCACTTTATAATGGTGTATCGTGGGAGAACACAAGACCACAGACAAAGCCAGAAACTAGAGAGGGTCCAGCTTGATATAAGAAAAAAAAGATTCAAGGAGTGGAAACAGTTGCCCAGAGACTCTATGCAGCCTCCACGGTTGAATGCTTCCAAGAACCAACTAGAAAAGCTGAGAATATTCTGGTCTGATATCACAGCTGACCCTGCTTTAAGCAGGGGTTTGGACTGGAAACCTTCTGAGATTCTTTCCGACCTGAGTTATCCTATAATCATTCAACCAGCAGCTTTTCATATCATTAGCTAGAAGTGTTTTCCTCATGTCTCTGGTCTGTTTTTCAGTGTACTTGTAATGACCAAGTATAGATTACAGTCTTAACATCTTTAACGAACTTGAAGTTTCCAACTTTTTACAGGTTGTGAGGGGAAACACACATACTATTTTGTACTTAAAACGGACTCACTGAGTGAAACAGGACTCATTTCACTTTTTAGTCTAAATGACATCTTTTTTGTTGTCCAATTTAGTGCATGATGGTGCCTGAATTGTATATGTTGGTCTGCTGCCTTCTAGCTCTCATGGCATTGTATAGCTGAGTTACAGTCCACCACAGAGAGAGAATACCTTTTGTTAAAAGAACAGGGAAGTCAATATAGTCTCTTCTGTTTGGCCTTTCTCATTCCTACTCATGTTTACGTTACTACTCTCTCATTCTTTCTTTTTGCTCACTGCTGCTAAGAAATAACTTTCTATATCAGAAGAGAAAATAGACCATCTTTTCCTATGACTTCTTACTTTCCCAAAGCTTCTTTAGATCTAAATGGAATCTTGGAAAAAAATTATATATATATAGGAAATATTTCCTTTCTGGGCAAAGGGAGAAATAGGTTTGATGGAAGAGCAAAATAAGACGTTTCTTTTTTTGAAATAAGACAGATCTTGCTAATATGATGCCATAGAGAATTATCAGAGTTAAATCAAATAATACCTTAAAATTAATTGACATTAATACCTTAAAATTAATGGATGCTCTCTTATGATTGGGATTTCACAGTTGCAGGGGTCTGTAGAGACATCCTTAAAGCATCAAGAACAGAGAGCGTACAGTAATACAAACTATATATGGTGACTATAGTGAGTTCATTTCTTATTTGTTTCTCTAACATTAGATGAAGGAGAGCTCTGTAATCTCTTGCTTTTCCAGGTCTGCTTCTCCAAAATGCAGTGATTTGAATGAAAAGGATTTATAAAGAACAAGTTGCAGCATTTTCACATTGTCTCTATTTGTGGTGGAAGTTTGATCAAACCTGCCAAAAAGTGAGGTTTCATGGAGGTGTCTGTGTTAAGTTGTAAACATAAGCATTCAAAGATGACCAATTCTATTACTGAAACGAAACAACTCATCTGAATAGAGAACAGATGTTTTAGCAACATATAATTGTTCAGGTTTTCTTTTTACTGTGATGTCTTATTCTTACATTTTGTTAGTAAACTATTAATTACAAGTAAATAGTAGGAAAAAAAACTTTCAAATACATCCCTTCTTACTCTTCCTAATTCACAAAGACTTAGCCTCATTTTTAGAAAAATACGAATATTCACAACTGAATGTTTTCTTGAATCTCTTAAGGTTTTTGGAATTTTAGTAGACTTTTGTCTGTTACCAAATAATATTTTCTTCCTTTTCTTGCATAAATCTAATTTCTCAAAAGAACTAAGTAATATCTCTTTATCTCTTTAACTATGTCATCTGTATCTATATAGGCATTCCCTGCACATGGCTGTAAGTTTCCCTAAAAGATAAAAGACATAATGTTCTTGAAAAGCTTATCTCAAAAGATGAAATAAAACTAAATAGTTCTCTGGAATCTAAAGATTTGTACTGCATGTGCTGGGAGTCATAAGCTAACCTTTGATACAGACACAATGTGCAGGAAAGTTTCGTCATCCAATTTCTGACCCTTGGGAACATTTGTCACTCCTCTCTACAGCTGCCAGTTTTCACTACCCGTTTCCAGTACGACTATAAAGAAACTCAACCTTTTATTTGCCTTCTGGTGTCACTATTCTCACAGCATCATGTTTAAGGCATGACTCTTTGTCTACAAGAATCTTTGTCATGGCTGCAGGATAACTACCATGATATAGAGAGCACAGGCATCTCTGAATATAAGGTTTGGTGACTATTCCATGCTTTTGTTATTAAATATTTTAAGAAATTAATCATACAAGATGGGTAGGTTTGGCATGTTTCTAAAGCTACATCAGATGCAATGAGCTTGACCTTCAGATTCACAACTAAGACTTATTTAGCTTACTCTTCAGATTTTTTCTTTACAAATTTAACCATTGTGATTGCATGGATTTGCAGATATTTCAATCCACATGACCTTTGGGCAGAGAGGAAACCTGCACAATGGAATGCTTCCTACTTCACTTCTGAAGATATTTTGCAAAAAACCTGTTATTAGAGACTTGGATATATCCTAGGAACTCAGACAAGCCAACCATCTAACTTTTCTTTTCCTAAAGACAGATGATAGATCCACATTTTAAATTAATGTGAGGTCAACCAGGTAATGTTGCGAGTAATTTTGTACAGTATTTTCATATTTTCCATTAAAGAATTTTAAAGATAAATAAAAGATAAATCTGTCATTCTTAAATGAGTTATTTAAAATCATTTAAATTTAAATAGAAGAAGAAGTTCAAAGTTTATTATGAAACAGAAAAAAGCCTTAGCACAAACTCAAGGAACAGATACTCCACAGCTGGTCCTATGCCTAAGTAAATACGTGCAAGATAAACATAAACAATGGTGAAAGGAATTACAGATTATTTTTATGAGAAAATTGGAAGCTGAATAATTTTCCATACAAAATATATTTAATTGAAAGCTCTTAGAGTGAGATGTGGCAAGATAATATTTGAAATGCCCAGACAAACATCTACATTAAACAATATACAACATATAGAATACCATTATACATTAATATACCATGATCCTATTCTTTATAGTTAAGATTTATTATCTATGTTTTCAAGCATTGAAAAGTTTCTCGTTCTAACAATCCCCATAGAGGAATCATATTTCTCGTAAAAGAAAAATTATATGCTATGTATAAATATTTGGAAAGGTTTTCCAAATATTGGAAATGAACAAATATTATGGAAATCAACAAGTTATATTTAATTATTTATAGTAATTTAATTATTAATAATTGTTGTCTTTTGCATTTAAATTATACAACCTACAGCAAAGCAAACGCTTTATAAAACGGAACTGCAAAAAAAATCGTTGAAGTAAAATTCAAAAAGAAAATATTTCTTAGAAAGTGAAGCCTTAAGCCCCTATTGGTTTTTATTTTTCTAATTTTTGTAAGCCTTATAAGTTTTATAAGTAGTAGAAGTAGACTTTAAAAGCAGCAGCCCTAACTCCCTTTCCCTGTAGTACAAGTAGTTTACACATTCCTTAACCCTCTTACCCCATTCTATGATCCCCATGTCAAATTTACCCCTGAATTCAGTGGCAATGTTTAGTCTCTTGTCAAGGCAAGGCCTGAGCTGTTTAGCGAACAGCCATATCAGGGCCTGAACAACAAAACAGAGTCAAGAACTAGGTGACTACGTACCCTTTGTGCTCTGAAGACAGTGAAGATGATGAAGAAAAGGCCCCCAGACCCAATTCTCAGGGGGTGGACCCGGGGCGGTCCAGAGCAAAGGCTACAGGGTGGACACACTTGGGATTGGACGGATGGTATTATAAAATGTAGCATCTCGGGCACAGAGGCGTGCGCGTCCTGTAACATCTATGCCTTGGCACAATTAAACCTTTTCCTTATCTCACCCCTAATTAAGTGCTCCTGAGTTTTCTTTAGCACTAACATTCCACGGCATCAAAAGCTGCATCATTTGTTGTGTTCTTCTTGTGATGTTACAACTTACTGTCCTCCACTACATGCTTGACATACTGATACAAATCTCACATTTCTGTAAGTAAAATTGCAACATAATTGTTTCTTCCAGTAAAAATTGTCTTTAAGAAGAAGTCAGACCAATTTAGAAAAAAGTAATATATGATATTTTTATAGTTTAGCTGCTGCCCATATTGTATATGAACTTTGAAAGCACTGCAAATAACTAAGTTCTGAATTTCTTTTGAGAACACTAATATATTGTTGAATAATATTTGCAACGCTCAAAGTTTCACTACAAAAAATAAGATTTCTAAAATAATGTTTACCTTTACAAATATACCCTTATTGAGGCCTTAGTAGGCTAATGTCATTCGACAGAAGGCCAAATATAGAATATAAGAAAAAATAAAACCTAAAAGAAACAATACAAAAAATCATGTAGTCAATTCAAAAGAAAAGTAAGTGTAAGTTAAAAATCCTCACATAATTTTATTTCTGCACTCCAAGATACACACTATAATTTTCCATGGTATTATTGTGCCTTTTAGTAGTCACCTGCATGGATACAAAACTGATGGGAAAACTCATCATTCTGATGAGGTTGTATTTTTTGCTGCTGTGTTGACTAAGTTATTTTTATCTTCCTTTGTATCATCATGTGTCATCTGTTTCCCAGGCTCATCAGGACATATTCACCTAACAAAAGTTATCTGCCATTCTGCCGACATGAGGATTGCTGATACACCTGATTGTTCCTGCCCTCTTTCTTTTTTTCTGATCTTTTACACTAAAGATTGTAATTTCTAAGGTATTGAAATGCTTTGTGATTCAGGGTATGTCAGTATGGTCCCTTCCAAATGAGATATTTATTAAATGGATGGCTGTAATCACAGCTGGGTAAATTTGATGGGTCAGGAGGTCTGCTTGAGTGCTGTAGTCCTAAAACTAAATGTGATTGCATAAGGTGGGAAGTAGTAAAGATATTTAATTAATAAATCACATCGCCCATTATTTGTGAAAGCAGCGATACATCATGAATAAGGCAATAGAGCACGTTGCTTTTATCCTCTCCTTTCAGTGAGCAAGGACATCTGCATCATACCTCTGTCGTCTGTTTATCCGCTCAGTGGGGATTGTTCTCCTGAGCATAGTACAAATGAGATTCTTACATTTAAACAAGACAAGGGTCTAAAATGTATTATCATACTTGTTGTTAAAAAAAGTGTTTACATCCTTCTTAAGCAATTTTTCTGAAACTCATTCTGATATTCTGTGTGTTAAAGAGAAATCCTCTTCTGCTGACCATTTTTGTCATTCAGGCTATTCCCACTTTCCTAAGACTGCAGTATGATGGCTGCCTAAGTCTTGGCCTAGCTAGTTGAATGGGCATGGGAAACTACTGGACAAGAGAAACTCTTGGATGTGATAGATGGATGTATAGGGATCTAACAACAGTTACAGATGTACCATGAGAGGATAGCTGGATTTCATTGATGGCTTAGGAGCAGATATGCAAGAAACAGATAAACTTCACAGAAGGTGAATATGAAGAACGTTTGCGGAAGGTAATCTTGCAAGGTCTAGGGTTCTGAGAAAATCATATCAGCAATAGTACATTTTGATGAGAACACCTAATTAATAGCAGCAGAAATAACAAATTAGGGTACAGATGTGCAGAACATGGGATAAAAAGTAATTGGGGACATACTGTTTATTTGGTAGGGGATGGTGGTAAAAAGCAAGAACCTAAAGAGAAAAAAGAGAAAAGAAATCAGCAGGCAAGGACGTGTTTGGGGCTATCCAGGTGGATCAGTCAGATGGTCTTGGTGCCTGATTACCACCCCTGGGCATCGCAGCAAAACAGAACTGTTGTTCTGACCATATATAATGTGATGAACCTGCCTCTACTCTTAGGTGGACTGAGGAGATCCAGATGCTTTCATTTGCTAGCAGGGGAATGTCCAGACAATCTTCCTACTGTCACCTTGTCAACATCCCTTCTGGGTCTCATGACACCACCACTTTCCACTCATCTACCCAGCACACTTCCAGTCACACTATAGGAAACGTGATTAAAAACCTGGAACAAGATATGGCCTTGAGACTCTTTTGGATGGATTCACTGTTGTAGGTAAAATTGCATTAACAATGAATCAGCCCCTAGAGAGCCCAAAACAGAAGAACAGGAAAATTACATAAAATTATACATAAAAAACAGTCTTCGAGTTCTGTCCTGGTACTTTGCAGTCCAAAAACTATGAAAACTTTTCAGACTTCACAGCAGCTTCACTGAGTCTCAGACTGCTTGGTCTACAACGATACACTGCAGAAGTATCACTGTTAAGATAGCTCTGCTTTTGTACTCTTTCCCAGGCATCCTCTACAGACCTCTGCCCAAAAAAGGCCACTGAGTTGCTTTTTGGTCTTGTTCTAAACAGCTAGTAGTAGATGCAAGGGAAGAAGCCCTGTCAGGACGTTTGCATTGATGCCTTACTTTCAGGAAGGCTCCTTGGAAGCTTTGGTCAGTTTTAGAGTCTACAGACTGAACATATTGTATCAGGGATTAATTACGCTGATACTTTTGGTCTGTGTTTGGCCCAGTCACCTGTAAAAGTTTTGTTCTTTCCCTGCCAAGTTATGAGAAAACAAGCACTGAAAAAATGGGAACTACGTCCTTGGAGAGAGTTCTTGTATAAACTATATTTAATTGCTGTTTTATGATTGGCTGATCGTCCTCCAAGGTTTGAAGGAGAGACTGATGGGTATGAAGTAAACCCCTAGACTCATCTGGAAAAGAACCCCCAGGTTCAGTGCGCAGGCACAGGGAAAGCCACATGTGCACAGAAGAGATATTACTTGCATAATGGAGGGTGGGACTGAGGACCTCTGGCTGGGTGGTGCTGGCCACACCTGCCTAGGTTGACAGCACTTGGTTAATTGTATAAAAGCGCATACTCTTTCTTGGAAGTCAGGAAGCTTCACATCAAGGACAACATTGCCTTTTGGCGGGGACGCCTGACAGTTTGTGAACTTGCTGACTCTCCAGGGATGCAGCTTCTGCTATGGATAATTGTGGGCATTCTAGGTCGGTAAGATAACTTTATGGGCAACAGCTGGGTAACTGGGGAAGTAGTACTGAGGGCTTGTTTTTCTCCTCCTTCCTCTCTTTTAGATTTGTTCGTTTTGTTGGCCACCTCTTGGTAATCAATATCAGTTTTGTTGAGCTTTCAATGGTATCATGGTTTCAGATTTCAGTATGCTACGAACCCTCCCTAATACACATATACATGGATTTGAAGGTGAACTCTAATATTTCATATTCCGTGCAGTCACCTCCTCTTCTATCTAATGGAAGTACTAAGAGGAAATATGAAGGATTTCTCCTTTGATAGTCTGCTAAAGATTCTTCTAAAGGTCAAGATGATCTGAGTGACTAGATAAGACATATGATAGGGTTGGCTTTTGGATTTTTTAGGCCTTCCTTAGCAACACGGGTCAGAAATCTAAGGAAGTATTCCATATCATCCTTTAGCGTAACACAACATATAAATAAGGCTCAGATAAGAGAGCTTGCTCTCTTCTCTCTTCCGGTGGCTGAAGACGACAGGTCTCTCCACAGACAGTCTTTGCTTGTATGGGCCAAGGCCTGTCTGCTTAGACCTGCCATTATCTCTGGTCCCTCTGGGAGGTGTGAGGAGTTGGCTGGTGCTTCGCACAGTTCTGCTGTCTCATTCAGGGAAGTATTTAATTCATTTTTTTTTTAATTTATTCACTAGCTCTCTATTAACGATGTATATTCAGAGAATATTTGTTTTAGTTTTTTTTATCCCTGTTTCCCCCTCCCTTTTCCCTTATATTTTCCCCTCGGGAGCTCCCTATTGTAGGTACAATATATTCAAATTGTATATACAATTGTAAATATATGTAAATATATATATTTTTATATAATCCTGTTTCGTTTGGGCTTCTTCGGTTTTTCTGTAGTTCATTTTTTTTTCCTCGTTTGAAAGAGCGGGAGGGAGGAGAGGACAGCTTGGACTTGGCAAGAGAGCCAGGCCAAACTGCTACAGATAGCAACAAAAAAGGCTTTTTAGAGATAAAAAATGCATTAAAGTATCTCAACCAGAAGTCTGAAGATCAAGTAAAAACAAGGAAGAATTAGTCTTATGGAAGTATGTTGAAAATACAAGCTTACAAACCCTAAAATGTATAAAAGTTTCAGTACTCTACAGTCTAGTCAAACACTTATAAAAAATTTTGTCTCACCTGCCCATTAATGAAAGAAAACAGTAAGTTAGATTTTTGTGTATGTTTTTCCAGCATAATGGCCAAACGCAGCTTGGCTTCTTTAATCTAACTACTTTGAAACCACTATAAATAGCACAGTTAGACATAAACAGGAGTAATTTAGCTGGCGTGTAGCCTGAGGTCAGTGGAGAATGACTGTCCTTCTCCAGGGCCAGATGTCAAAAAACAATAAAACATTTTGTGAACAGGTGAAAGTAAAAAGCAAAAATCTATTCTCAGTGTTGCAACATCAGGGACAGGGACATGACATGATTTTTGAAGTGAGAAATATTTTTGCTTAAATCTAATACCATGGTTTTCAGTGCTGACACTATCTTTTTCACAGGGTCCTTTATGATGAATTCATTCAGTTTTCAGCAGTGTCATTTAGTCTCACAGTGATCTGGATAAAACACTATCAGTTAATTGAGATCAGAAATAAGGTGTCATTCTCTGAGCAATTATTTAATTTCTGTCCAAGCAAACTGACTATAACTAACACTGTGCATGGTTATTCTGTGATTAGCTATGCTTCAAAGAAAGACTATTCAAATATACCCTGTATGTTTTTTGCCTCTCCTATCCCCCATGAACTAAGAGTTTAAATATAATTGGATTTATCTTCACAGAACACATCCAGTAGAATGTTCATGAATATACAACATAAACAGTGGACATAATATACAGTAAATTCTGTCAAATGTTGATTTATGGCTTTGCTAAAAATACTGGAGAAGGCTATTACAGAGATTCGGCTAATGCTTGAAAACATTCATTTGCAACTATTCTCTTACATTTACTTTTTCACCCCTACACATTTACTGAAGATTTATCATGAGAAGCTTGGAAAACACTTGAAGTTCCTATGCATCTATTATATTTTAACAGAGTTTCACTAGAATGGCATCAAATAACAAAGCAGAACTTACTGAAAACAATTGTGCTACCCCCACCATATGCAAAAGCCAAAATATTTACAAATGATTTTCTAACTACATGACCAAGGAACATGCATGCATTTTCAGTGTTGTTGCCTGAACCAGAATGCAACCCTTCAAAGTAGTCATCGGTCTGCTTCAACACTTTCTCATGTTTCTGGGATCTTATAAGAACCTTTTTTATAACCATATAAGAAAGTAAAATGTGAGTTCTGTATCTTTCCTTTGTAAATACTTTCTTTACCTGGAATACAGTTGCAAAATACCCACTTATCAGTCCTTAGAGACAGATAAAAACTTAAACTGCACTTATCATGTGTTGGCTGATTTCATCTGGCTGCTTGCAGAATTTGAGGAATGGATTCCTTTTTAAATTTTTTTTTGCTTTGTTTAAATTTAAGGAACATATTCATGTCATCTTTTCAATGGAAAAAATATGTCAGACTCTTCCAGGACTGATGTGCCAATTCTGCTTTTTCTGCTGGAAACCTAAATATATGTGTGTAAATCTGTTTTTTCAAGTGTTCTTTGGCTGTCTCAATGAACAAACTGTAAAATACAGTTTTATCTTCCTCTTCCATACCCATTCCTATATACGTTATCTCATTTCCCAGTCTTTTAAAAGAAAAATTTTTGCAAGGAAAAGATATTCTATCAACAGAATTAACAAGGATTATAACAAAAATGTTCTCCTGCATGGAAATGTATAATATAAACAGACATGGTATAGGTCTAGAGAGTATGTTAATTTGCCTTTCACTAAAGTGAACATAAGACAACATTCAACTTGCATAACTTTTCAGTGGGGTTTGTTTGTAGTAGAGCTGTAGAATTTCAAGGCATTTTCTTTTATTGATGATTTTTTTTTATTGTTTGGTACTCTCCTACAAGTAAATAGTCTCCAGAAGTTAATCTTTCCTAATCAGGATGGTTTAGAATTGTCTAAATCACCTGTGGGTCCTGTTGCAGTCAAGAAATTATCCCAGCTGAACCTCTTATTCAGATTTTCTAGAAAAACTTGAGCAAGGGAATATTAGAAGATCTAGACAGTATTTTTTCTGTATCATATGGAACAATGAGTCAGAAAAGAGGTTATTTCAGAAAAAAAAAGGAAAAAACTTGATGCCTCAACTTTTTCACACAGCATGCTTTTGCCAATTAGCATTCCCATTCTTTTCCACTATTGTCAGTAGATTTTTCAAACCAATTGTCATTAGGTTTTCAAAAGTATTAGACAACTAGAATAGAAATTTCTTTAAAATTTTTCATAATTCATCTGTTCTAATCCCTTTAATTATTTTGTCATGTCTTTTGAATTCTCCATTTATTGATATAAAGTTTTATGAAAAACTATGTCAATCTTTAAGCTTCCACATTTTTTTCTTCTCTTTGATAAATCACAGTAGTTCTGAGCTTATATGTCTATGAAGTCTAATGTCCAGAATGATGACACTTGCTAACATCTCAGAACTCACAAGTTCTGTGCTATTAATCCTGAAACATCCTTTTTTTTACCATCAGATATAATGCTCACATGAAACAATCCTGAAAAAAAAAAAAAACTAAGAAAGGAAAGGACAGCCAAGGAAACAATAACTCTTTCAAAAATTAAGCATTAAGTACTTTTAATGTACTTTTTTTTTCAGATTAAGTTAAAAAAATTCAGACTTTTTACTGGTTATAAATAGAACTAATGTAGAAAATACAGAGAAAAGTGTAAGTTTATCATTAATTGCGTATTTATTCACAAGTTTTCAATTTGGACATCCACAGGCATTTTGAAGGAGGTTCTAGGTGCTTTTTATAGATGTTTTTGTATAAAGCAAATATATGTTCTAAAGAGCATAGTACAACATTGGTAGTAGAAAGTCTACGTGTAAACATAGGATTTGTTTTTGATAAAAGGGCATAAATTCAGAAATACAAATAAAGAGAGCATAGAGAGAGAAGAGCAACACGGGAGAAATTTCAGTTGACACAAAAATATGAGAAATTGTACATAAAACTATGAATGTAATTTATTTTGACTGGTTTTGTGCTTTTATCTTTTTACTAATTAGGTTAATAGAAACCATATATTTCTGTTTTAACTAAAATAGGTTGAAAAGGGCAGCTTACAGATGGGCTTCCATCTCAATATTAGATAAAGACACTGTAGTTTTGACAACTGCCTCTAGTCTAAGTCACTTGCATGGAAAACTGAGATGGCAAGAGCTAATGAAGATCTAATGTAAATTTTAGTGTTTATATAAGCTATGTTAATGTAGAGATTTAACATTTGGGATGATTATTCTCATATAGGATTCTACTGGGTTCCTATGTTGCTCTCCTCTCAAATATAGCAATTACTTTGTGGTAATTTAATAGATGGAAAAACTGAATATTTGTTTCAATGTTATTAGCTGTGGATCTTAGCAAAAAAGTCCAACTTCAGGGAGCTAGATATCAAGCAACATTATCATTTAGAGGCCAAAGGATGCAGCAGTGTAAAAAATTAGGATTATTTATCGATGAGATAAAGAATTTTTGAGGATGGATGTTGTTTAACTTCATATATCAGATCTAAGCTACTTTAGAGAGAAATTAATCATTCTTTGAAGGGTACTGTCTCTTCCCATGAGATGTAAGGTAGTCTTAAGCTCCAGGGATGTTTGGCATGGAAGTAAAGGTCAGCAAGATGTATTCAATTCTAAATTACTGAATGTAACCCAGTGATTCTATGCTCTTTACTTGGCTGCATCTCATTTTAAGTTACCAAAACGAACTGTGTTTGTATACCACATTACAATGTTCTGATCATTATGGTTGCTATGGAAACTTAGCTCAAGTTTTATCAATATAAACTCAAATAATTGAATTGTGATTAAGCACAGTAGGAGAAAGAAGAGCTCACACCACATCCTTGTACTTCAAAGCAAATTACAAGGTCATGAGTCTAGACATGCAGGAACAGGATCTTCGGGACAATTCAACTGCTCCCATCAAGGTGCAGCTTAACAGGAGTAAAGGCTACAGAGACAACAGCTATGAGTCTCAGCTGGCACAAGCTGTGAGTAAAGTACTGTGATAACTTCTTTTGCCTACCATGCGTCATTGTAGGATAAAAATGGAACTTCTGGAGCCTTGCAATAAAAGTTGAAGTGAACAACAAAACGAAGTTCAAGGTCCTACACGTGGGTCATGACAATCCCAGACACATCTACAGGTTGGTGGAGAAGTGATTGAAAGCAGCCCTTCAGAGAAAGACTTGGGGCTGGTGGTTGATGAAAAACTCAACACGAACCGGCAGTGTGTGCTCACAGCCCAGAAAGCCAATGAAATCCTGGGCTGCATCAAAAGGGGTGTGGCCAGCGGATCGAAGGAGCTAATTCTTCCTCTCTACTTTGCTCTTGTGAGACTCTACCTGGAGTACTGCATCCAGCTCTGGGGTCCACAACATAAGAGGGACATGGAACTGTGGAGTAAGTCCAGAGGAGGGCCATGAATTTGACATGAGGACTGGAGCACCTCCCCTACAAAGACAGGCTGAGAAAGCTGGGGCTGTTCAGCTTGGAGAAGGTTGCATAGAGACCTCATAGTAACTTTCCAATATCTGAAGAGGACCTACAGGGAAGCCAGAGAGGGACTTTTTGTCAGGAACTGTAGAGATAGGACAAGGAGGAAGGAGTGCAAGTTGAAAGAGGGGAAATTCCCAACCCTGGCAGTGTTCAAGACCAGGTTGCATAAGACCTTGAGCAATCTGGTCTAGTGGGAGATGTCCTTGCCCATGGTGGGGGGAGACTAGATGATCTTTAGGGTCCATTCCAACCCTTTAACATTCTATGATTCTATGAAGGTCTGGATACAGCTGCAGAATTATCCATTGTTTCATTTCACAGCTACCAACCTTGCCCCTAAATGTAATGTTGATTTGATGTAATTTTGTGAGAACTAATTTACACAATTAGCACTAATTATCAAATAACTAGGTGCACAAATTCGGTGTGAAAAGAAAAAAGAAAAGAAATGTTAAACATTTATAGTGTCTTCTGTCTGTGGAAAAGTACAAATTTTCAAGCCAGCACTAGAGGAATTCAGTGCAGCAACTAATGATTTAGAATAGAATATAATCAGAAAACAGTTAGATCTCACATTATTAAAAAGATTTTGGGCCTGCAGGAGCAGCATACATTGTAAAGGTTTTTAGGTCAGTTAGGTAAAGACAAGAGATTATGCAGTATTTTCCATGGGAAAATACTGTTAACAAGCACAAAGTAATGCATACTGCAGGGGTTAAGATGAACTACTTGTGTGTACTGTGACGTTCATACCATTGCTCAGACATAGCTATTCAGGAAAAAGAACTGGGTATCAGTTACGCAGCTCAGCTGCAGTACAGTGTTCAGTTTTGGTCATCTTAATTAGAAAGGGGAACAGAACATAAGGAGCAGGCTCAGTAAGAGTCAATGTGAATCAACAGAAGCAGTGAAAAAGCACAAAAGATGTTTTTCTGAAATACGTCTGTCTTAGCAAAGAATAAAAATGCATTGTAGTACCAAAAAATACCCAATGAATTCCAGAGAGAAGAAATGGCAGAAAACTGTAAATCCCTTTGCCATTTCTTTTAGGAGACAAGCGCAGCTAATCTGGTACTATGTCAGATGTCATTCACTGAAAGAGCTATTTGCCACAAAATATCACTAGGAGAAAGTTTTAAGTTGAATGGCAAGGGAATCTGAGGCTTACATGCTCCGAGATTACTTATGTAGTTAAAATCTAGGCGGAATTTTAAAGCAGAAAAGTTTGTAAGTTGACATTCAGAACAAAATATCAAAGGTGGTTGTATCATGTGGCGATTTTGCGAGATTCTTCCTTCTGGATTATTTTACGCTGTCAAATACAAAACACAGCATTACCAGGTTATGATTAGCAATATAATTCATTAATAATGGTCTCCAACTATTTATGTGATTTCTTAACTTCTCTATTTCTATGATGCTCTCAGATCACAACAGTCCTTATGATACCATAATTATATATTAAATTGATATGCAACAAATGAGCAAAAAAGAACAATCCATGAGTTGTAGCTGTTGATCAGGTTTTACCATCTGAAAAAAAAAAATCTTAATTTATTTTGAAATATGGAAAATGCTAATATAAATTACATGCTAGAACTATTAAGCAATAGGAATCATTTGTTAGAATCCAAAACAAGGACAAAAGCAAGGACATTTTTGTGAGATTTTTTTGAGAGGGAGGAGTTTTTGTGGATTGATGTCAGGTGTCTGTGTGTTCTCTTCACCTCACTGAAATAATTTGATCTGGCCAGCAAGTGCTGTAACAGGCTTTACAGATGATTTGTATGAAAATGCTAACTGGCCAGTTGTCAGACAAACCTCTTGTACTCAGCCTGTGATCTTTCACTCAAGGGAGCGGAGCACTAATTTGAGGCTTCAACCTCTATGCAATAGTTTATTTTCATGAAGCTTGTAGGAACTTAATAGCTTTGAGTCCTCAGCTATGCTTTCAAATTTAGTTGAAATTGGATATCAGATTTGAAAGTTGTTGGGTAGATTGACAGACTGACAGACAGATAAATGAGCATGGACAACATGATTGCATAAAACTTTTCTTTTCAGGAAACCAGAATAAAAATAAACTCCCTTTATTATAACATCCAGTAGATTTAGAGTTGCTAAGAAAGCTTCCATAATTACAGTACTATACTTCTAAGGCTGTTTGAAGGTATATAATGGTTATAACTATTATTCTTGTCTGACTACCTGTAAAATCGCTGCATGTCACTAATTCCTAATGACTGTTTAATAATTATTATTGTTGAATATGTGTCACCAACTGCCTGGAGCTGGAAGAAACAAAAAGCAAGACGAAACGAAAATCTCAATATGGTTTTAGGGTTGTCTTCACCAGCATCTGCATACAACACCTATTAACTCAGCTGGGAGCATGATAAGCCTTTATAAGCTGTATAGTTTAATCCAAAACTGTGCTCTAATTAGAGTCCTTTAGGTTGGAAAAGACCTTTAAGATCATTGAGTCTGACCATTAACCTGAAACTGCCAAGGCTGCCACTAAAACATGTCCTCAGGCACCACATCTATATCTCTTTTAAATACCTCCGGGGATTGTGACTCCACAGCTTCCTTGGACAGTCTGTTCCAATGCTGGACAACCTTTTCGGTGAAGAAGTTTTTCGTAATATCCAATAGAAACCTTCCTTGACACAAGTTGAGGCTGTTTCCTCTTGTACTTGTTAATAGGAAAAAGAGACTGACCCTAACATTTCACCTAGTTGTAGAAAACAAAAAGGTCCTCTCTGAACCTCCTTTTCTCCAGGCTTAACAGCCCCGGTTCCCCCCACCACTCCTCATAGGACTTGTTCTCTAGACCCTTCACCGGCTTTGTTGCTCTTCAATTACAAGTCACTTGTAATTATTTTATGATGCTGTTTTTTGGGAACCTAGAAAATACTTGAATCTGAAGTATATCAGGAAAAGCTGAGGTCTTTTGGGTCATTTAATGTAATACAAAAAGTCATTAAAGTAAACTAGTCTCCTCAAATGAATATTTATTCATATCATGAAGTGGTTTACTTCAAGCACTTCAAATTTTAAAATTCATCTTTGCTCCGTTCCAATCGTTATTTTCAGTAAGCAGATTGGCACTTATCTAGAGGCAGAAGAACATTTGCCTATAAAAATAACGCATTCTGATGAAATTATCAAAGTTATAATGTATGCAGCATTCAACAAATGCAAGTTACCTTTCTGGAAATCTCCAAATGCTTGATCTGATTAGATTATTTATCATGTGAAAAGAAAGGCTTGTGTTCAACTCACCTGAATGTGGATTTGCCTAGTATCTGTTTTTGTTGGGGAAAAGAAGCCCATGCTGGAAGTCTCTCTCAAAAGAAGCAGTAAGTTGGAATGCTGAAGGTTTTTTTACATCACTGGAGAGGCTTATAGTACCATAATGATCCTTTCTGGGCAAAACCAAAAAGTGATGCAATATAGCTCAGCTGACATTATGTCTGAAGCCAGTCTTTAATATTACAGTAATCATCCTTATATTGGCTTTCCTGATTACAGAGGCATGACATGTATTCCTGCATCTGACTCAGTTCAGCTAGAGTTTTTGGATGAGTTTGCTATTAAGTGCAAATAAGAGACAAGACACCAAACTTAAGGCAGAGACATATTTCACTACAGGGCCGGAGAGGAGGGTTATGTGTCTTTTTTTATACATCTACTTCATCTCTTACTTGTATGCATCCATTTGCTCCAATGGCACCTCAGTGTTTTGTTTCCCTTCAAAGACCTTGGAGGTGAGATTTTCTTTTTTATGAAGGGCTATTCAGAGCTTAGTGTTTTCATATCTTAAACCATTCCATGCTGAAAATATATACCCTTTCCATCACATACCAGAAAGAAGAAAATAAAACTGCCATAGTAGAATAGACTGTAAGGTAAGTAACTGTTTTCTAGCTCTTAAAGACAACTTGTAAAAAGAAAATGGGCTGTTTTTTATAACCATAGTTGAAAGATTTGATGTATTTATCTTGAAACCTAGAAAATTTTTTATGTTATCAGTAAGCTCTGACCTATTGATCTACCTTCCATCTGGTGACACCATTTATACTCATGCAGAGCACAATCAATAGTATAGAAAAAATCATATTTTTCCTGTATTACAGTGATATTTTAAGTTACAGTATAGTTAAGGGAGAAGGCTTCAATAATAATAAAAAAAAAATTAAAATAAGAAATATAGTTTGGGGTTTAATAGCTTGGCCATATTGATTTTTACCAGGGTTATCTGCCATATTTTACCATCAGGAGGAGTTGTCATCTCTGCAAAAGGCATTTATTTTCCAATTAATTATTTTAACTTGGATAAGGAAACAAAAATACTAAGGGATTAGTATGTTTTCCTGAACTATAAACTAAACTTTTCTACCCATGGGTTCTAGCAACTTTCTGTACCATTTTCTCTGGCTCTTTGGGATCCTTTAAAGTAAACATTTTTCAAAAATGTGAATGAATCTCAGTTCTTTCCCTAGTCTAAGCAGTATAGACTATCATGCCACAAACAAAAGAGATTTCCGGAGATTGTGTTAGGAGGAGGTAAAGCAAAAGCACACTCTTGTCTTATGCTCCAGCAGGAAACATTTAGAGAAATATAGGCTTTAGTTGATGGTCTTAGTAACAGCTGCTGCTCAGTACTGCAGAGGAACATAAAGAAAAGCCCAAAGTCTCCAGTCTGACCTGGAAGAGTCCTTCTTCACTTCAAACCCAGAAAGTAATGTTCTACAGAGTTTGTCTCATGGAATAAAGCTTACCTGAAAACACTGGTCAGCTAAATGAGATCTTGAATATATCTTCACAACCCTGACTGACTGTACCAATCCACTATACACTAGAAAATAAAAAAAGAACAGATCAACTTCTTTATACTGTTGTTGCCAAATTCACACACTTGTGACATATTTGAGGGTGGGAGAGCAGAGAGTGATAGAAATTCTGGTAGAAAATGCTAACTGGCCTTCAGTATAGGTAAACTCGGGAAAATTGGTTTGGGCTACATGATTAACAGCTTATCAAATTTATTTTAGAATGCACTAAATAGAGAAAACAATGGCCTCTGAGGAGACAGGGGAAACTCTAACATAGATGTCTGACACCAAGAAGACTGAACCCAGTGACTGTGTGTCACTGAGTGATGTGGTTCTGTTCTCATATCCGTCTGATTCACATTTCTTCCAGGACAGTGTAAGAACAAGAATAGCACAGCTGGCATTTTGGTCCATTGGTTTTGCTGAATGCCATCTGAACATTGCTAGTGTCTTCTCTGGAGTTCCCTGCACTCATAAATGGCCAATATCTGATGCTCCAGAAGAAGAGAGAAGGAAAAATAAAACACAATTTAAAGGAAAAAAAAAATCCTTTGATTCCTCTGCAGTTGATTTCTATTTTTATAACCCCTCCTATCAAAATCTGTGGTGTTGTTTCCCTACAAAAGTGGCTGGCCTTGTGAACAAATATTAAGAAATATTAATAAGCATTGCCTGCATGAAATGCCTGTGGAGATGACATGAATTGATTATTCTTCTAATTATAGCCCGGAGCATACACATGTGCTTTTAACCGTTTGTTGAAGGAGTTTATAGCTCTCTGCTGAGGGACTGTGGCTTTATGCAACTCCAGAGGCTGTGCCTGTAAGTTCAGTGCCTTGTCTTAGTCATTGCTTTCTTTACTTTAACAGCAAAGTCAGAGAAACTGCAAAGGAGTTCATCTTGCACAAAGTTTCTTGACTGCCTCTGGGCCCTGAAGCAATCAACAACAAGTAGTGAAATACACACACACACACACACGCACACACACACAAATATAGCAGCAGCTAGCTCAGTTACAGAATGGATACCCCTTAAAAGTTAGTGAGAAAAGAATTGTAATAGTATAGCTGATATCGTTCTAACGGCCATGCTTTGGGAATTGTAAATTCCGTGTAAATTTCATAGAAACTTCAGCTGAAAGATTATTCATCTGAAACCAGTGAATGAAGAAAAACACAGCTGGAAGGGTAAAAAAAAAGAAGTATTTACTCTACAATAATAATGAATTTATTAACTGTTCAAGGGAAAGATAACAGATGCTGTCAAGATGCTGTCGAATGCAGTACTTGTGCACTATACAACGAAGGTAAGACAAGTGTGGCAGCTGAATGTTTTGCAGGACCAAAATTAGTAAGCAAAATTACTTTTGTTACAATGGAAACCCAAGGCATAAGCCATTGGCTACATTTTCTGTAAAATGGTACAAAAAGTAGACTCCCTTCATTCCAAGATTATTTGTTTCTGTTTTGTTTTACTAGGCTTGGTTTAGACTTTTTGTTGTTAGGGAAGAGATGGAGTGACATGGATAACAGCTAAAAAAACCCAAAAAACAAAACCAACCACCCGGGGGAAAGGGGAACACAAAGAAACAAATAAACAAACAAACAAAAAAAAAAAAGCCATGTTTTGCCTGAACAAAGGGAAAACTCAGGTTTAAGAGTAAATTTATGTGAAAGATAGATGAAGGAAAGCTTTCTAGGAAATCTGTAACACATAGAAATGAATCAAAGCATGAAAAGAGCATGCAGAGGAAAGGAGGCCACAATAGAGAAGCAAAATTACTTGTTTATATCCCTGCTTAGCTTGGATAAGTTCAGAGAGATTTCTGAGCTGAACCATGTTTTTTAGATATAGACACATTAAAGGATACACCCAACTGTCAGCAGGATTCATTGAAGTAATGGATAAAATTAAGAGTAGGAAACTTGCAAGACTGATTGATATTTATCTTTATACTCTAGGGAGACTTGGAGATAAAACAAAAAAATCTCAAAGCTCTCAGAAACAATGTGGAGGCAGAAGACTGACACATATGACATCAATTATTTCAGAAATCTGCAGGGAAATCCCAGGACTGACCAGTAGCTCAACGCATCCAGCAGGTTAATTAGTTGAAACTGGCTGAATGTGCCAGTTCTAATGTGCATCTGAATAAATATGAACCATTATGGTTCATAAATACAAACAATTATGAAAGAGCAATATGGATTTTCCAAAAGAATAACAGTTTTTACAGATATATAGTTCTCTGAAGTAATCAGCAAGCCTCCAGACTGGGGGAAGCAGGCTGATAAAGTGCACCTTGACTTTGAAAAGGCATTGAACAAGATCTTCTAACAAAGACTCTTAAAGAGATGAAGATGACTGTGGAAAAGTGATTAAAATGAATAAATAAATTACTTATTAAGAGACAGAGAATATGTGGCAAAAATAGTTATATCTCACGGGGGAAGAAGATTACCAAAAGAACCTCAGAGATTTGTACTTGACTCCATAATTCTTAATTTAGTCATTAATGATCATGAAAAGATGCTGAGCAGTGAGGTGGAAAAGTCTGCCAATGTTAGTAAGTTATTTGGTACAACATATATGAGCAATGGCTGTGAAAAATGCAAATACTTCCTAGTAGTGACTGACTAGGTGACAAAATGGTGGATGAATATACAGGAGAAAGCAGAAGCCCACTTCATTCTCTTTAATTAATCTGATAAATGAACTTTGCAAATATCACTACAGAATTAAAGTCATCAACCCACTTCAGAAACAATATGGAAGCCTTCGAAAACTCTCCAAAACTTCAGTTCAAAATTAGTATGTACGTATTGCATCTTTAAGTCTACAGATATTCTTCCCTTGATTTTCAGGTTTCAGACAGAATGGAAGAGACTGAATCATGTGATTTATGTTCTATTGAATAAAATATATGAAAACTGATGTAATATTATAGCTTAATTTTTATCTTACAGGCAGATAAACCATTTGATATGTGTTTCCAGTGTAAAGATCCAGAAATAATGTGTCAATTACCATTAGGTACTGTAAGTTTTATTAATCTTTAAAATAAACATATTGTCTTATGAAGCCAGTCCAACAGGTAGAGTACCTAATACACATCATAAAATATAATAAAATAATGAATATTGCCTAAAGCAAAAAAACCTAAACTCCAAAAACTAAATCTGAGAAACTTTTCTACACATTTCTTCCCCACAGGGCACTTCAATCAATATGAGTTCATAGAAACTGTTGTTTATGCATATTTTTCTGCCTATTGTTTTGTTTTTCCAGGACTGATCAAAGAAATACGTCCTTTCCTTATACCGAGAAATTGTGAATTTCCTATTTTATTATATCCTTTCAATTTTGTCTGTATTATATATGTGATTGTGTCCTAGTTAGAGCAGCAGGGACCAGTTCATCACTGTGTGGGTGTAACCCAAACTCTGTATTCTCTATGGCATTTCCCAGAAACTGTTAACAATAGACCATTTGCGGCAGCTATTCAGAGCACACCTGACCCCTCAGGCTATAAGCTGGGTGTTAAGAAGCCTGTGAGATAGGAGGATGCTCCTGTCCTCACACCAATGACTCAGGTCAGAAATGATCGGCACTGAAACAGCTCCTCCTGACACCCCGACTACCAGTGCTGGGCTGGATGTTCAAGGGAAAAGCTCTTTCTACACATCACGCCACTGATTCCACATGGAGTAAGTGGATTGCTCTGATCACACAGCGAACCCGGATAGGGAATCCTAATCGCCCTGGGATTCTGCAAATTATCATGAACTGGCCTGAAGGTGAGAGTTTTGGACTATCCTCTGAAGAAGAAGAGGAGCAAGTGACGCGGGCTGAGGAGGCCCCACCACATAACCAGCTACCAGAAGATGAAAAGAGATATACTCTCTTCATGGAGGGCTCCCGTCGCATTGTAGGGACAAACTGAAAATGGAAGACAGTCATATGGAGTCCCACACAGCGCATTGCAGAAGTGACCAAAGGACAAGGTGGGTCAAGTCAGTTTGCAGAGCTTAAAGCCGTTCAGTTGGCTTTGTATATATCTGAACGAGAGAAGTGGCCAAGACTCTATCTCTACACTGACTCATGGATGGTGGACAACGCTCTGTGGAGATGGCTAAAGAGATGGAGAAAGGCCAACTGGCAGCACAAAGGGAAACCCATCTGGGCAGCTGAGATGTGGCAGGACATCGCCGGCAGGGTAGAGGAACTGAGTGTGAAGATCCATCACGTAGATGCTCATGTACCCAAGAGTCGAGCTAATGAGGAGCATCGTAACAACGAGCAGGCGGACCGAGCTGCCAGGATTAAAGTCTCTCAGGTAGATCTGGATTGGCAGCACAAGGGAGAATTATTTCTGGCTCGATGGGCCTGTGATGCCTCCGGTCATCAGGGGAGAGTTGCAACACACAGATGGGCTCGTGACTGAGGGGTGGATCTAACCATGGACAGTGTCTCACAGGTTATCCATGACTGTAAGACGTGTGCTGCCATGACTGTAAGACGTGTGCAGGCCAAGAGGGTGAAGCCTCTATGGTATAGTGGACAGTGGTTGAAATACAGGTATGGGGAAGCCTGGCAAGTTGACTACATCACGCTTCCCTAAACCTGCCAAGGCAAGCACTACGTACTGACCATGGTAGAAGCAACTACTAGATGGCTGGAGACATACCCCGTGCCTCATGCCACTGCCCAGAATACCATCCTGGGCCTTGAAAAGCAAGTCCTGTGGCGACACGGCACCGCGGGGAGAATTGAGTCTCACAATGGGACCCATTTCAAGAACGGCCTCATAGACACCTGGGCCAGAGAGCACGGCATTAAGTGGGTATATCGTATCCCCTACCATGAATCAACTGCTGGAAAAGTTGAGTGGTCCAATGGACTGCTGAAAAACACCTTTAAGGCACTGGGTGGGAAGACTCTCAAACACTGGGAGCTGCATTTAGCAAAGGCCACCTGGTTGGTCAACACCCGAGGTTCCATCAATCGAGCTGGCCCTGCCCAATCAGAACTCTTGCATACTGTAGATGGAGATAGTCCCCATGATGCATATGAGAGGTATGTTAGGAAAGACTGTTTGGATTAGTTCCACCTCAAGCAAAGGCAAACCCATCCGAGGGATTGGTTTTGCTCAAGGGCCTGGTTTCACTTGGTGGACAATGAAAAAGATGGGGAGACACATTGTGTACCACAAGGGGATCTAATTTTGAGTGAGAATGGTCTGTAATGTTTCATTGTATATATGTATATAGTTTTAAGTGGTGTTAATTTAGGCATGACATAGATGGTATAGAATAAGGGGTGGATAATGTCTTAGAGCAGCCAGGACCAGTTCATCACTGCGTGGGTATAAGCCAAACTGTGTATTTCACACTCTCTATGTCATTTCCCAGGAACTGTTAACAATAGACCATTTGCAGAGCACATCTGACCCCTCAGGCTATAAGCTGGGTGTTAAGAAGCCTGTGAGATAGGAGGATGTTCCTATCCTCAGACCAATGACTCACTCAGGTGTGATAACTCCCCTCTGGGAAGTCATTAGCACCTCTACACTCAGCCTGAGGGGTCATGTCTGCTAATGGGCCATCAAGGATTCCAGAAATATCTCATGACTCACAATCACCCATTGTGGAACTCCCTGCCCTGCGGGAGGTACTGGGCATTCCCACTCAAACCTGAGTGTGTATAATCCCGGGGTCTTGGGACTTCTGGGCTCATTCGTCGGATCCAGATGAGGACCAGAACCTCGACCAGACTGCAACCACCACTCTTGACCGGACTGCAACCACCTCTTTCGACCAGACTGCGATCACCACCCTTGACCAGACTGCGAACAGCACTCTCACCAACAGGTTTTCTCTCTCTTTTTACATTGGATTCAGGGGGACCACGCTGGGCTCAGTCCAGGGGCCAACGAATACCATTCTGTTTGTGCCTCAGGGTGCTGGGTTATACATCTGGGTTTTGTGGGTTAAAACCAATTTTCTGTCCACATAATTGTATTTATTGTATTATTTTTATTAAATTGTAACTCTGACTTATAAACCAACACAGACTGGTTGAAGGTGTTTTTGCTGTTTCAGGCAGCAAAATATCTGTAGTAGAAAGATTTTTTTGGTAGTCTCTAGTTTCTTTTTTAAACTTTCCTGTCTCTCTCTTCAGTGATGCAGGCAAAATTCAAACAGTTGTTAATTGATTTCTCATCCAATTTTTCTAAATGTAAAAATACACTGTGATTCCTCATCTGTAGCATAGATACACACTACTTCTACATAGTTTAAAATGATGAGCACTAAAATCAACAAGATTTTTGGAATCATACAATCATAGAATTTTTTAGGTTGGAAAAGATCTGTAAGACTATTGAGTCCAACCATATATGAAGGAATTGTTTGTGTAGCCCTTGGAAAAAAGGAAAAACAGACCAAAAAACTGAATCCTCAATTAAAAAAA
>NW_016690289.1:729398-774583 GCF_001604755.1 Lepidothrix coronata
GCCTGTATCGCTGCATGGGGTTCTTGCGGGCAAAGTGCAGGACCCAGCACTTGGCCTTGTTGAATCTCATCCTGTTGGAATCATACCACCTCTCCAGCTTGTCCAGGTCCCTCTGAAGAGCCCTACTGCCTTCCAGCTGATCGACACTCCCCTCCAACTTGGCGTCATCTGCAAATTTGCTAATGGTACACTCAATCCTCTCATCCAGATCAACAACAAAGATGTTGAATAGAACTGGGCCCAACACTGATCCCTGGGGAACACCACTAGTGACCGGCTGCCAACTGGATGCAGCAACATTCACCACCTCTCTCTGCACCTGGCCATCATACTTGAGAAGTTGATTTAAAGTGATAAAATAAATTTATGCCATTAATAAACAAAAAATAATAATTTTATCTTGGTTATCTTTTCCTCTCTCTGTCTCCTTCTTCACTGAAAATACATCAGTTATAGTTTTTCAAAACTTGAATTAAACCATCAATATCTAATTTAGATGAATTTGCTGAAATGTAGTGCAAAAATACTAGAGGCCATCAGGTTTTATTTATATCAGCTTATTTTTAAAATTACTTTCAGTTTGTTGAGTTTGTCAGTTTAATGAACAATACTTTTTCAACTCAGGCTATCTGCCAAATTCAGCAGACACTATGAAAAAAAGCCTGGTCTATGGAAAATATTGGACATTTTAAAAGAGGAGTTTAAACTATAGAACTGCAATATTGTTCATTTTAAGTCATTTAATTCCATTTTCTCCAAATAAGTTAGTAGATATTGGACAACTTTTTGATGGGTCTCAGATATTAAAAAAAATTATTAAGTTCCTTGATGGCTTTAGAAATAAAGGGTGCACTAGCACTTCTGATGATTTAAAATTTTAATGTCAAATGTTAATTCTTCTAATATATATGTACTGTTAGTTTAGTTGATTACTATTATTGCCAAAACCTTCTGAATACATGTTTATTTAAGCTGTTCAGACCTTCTAGAAGTATATTTTCTTGTAATTGTCTCATGATTATTTGAGGTATTGTAAGTAACAAACACATCTGAGTATAGCTGAACTAATTAGAGTCGTCAAGAGTGGTGTCAGCTGTAGCTGCACTGATCATACCCTGACAGAATTTACAATCTCAAAGGATATGGGCCAGCTGAAAAATAGAATCAGGACCATGAATTTTAGGATAGCAAACTTTCAGTTGTTTAAGGAGTTAGTGGATGTGGCCCCTTGGAAACTGCCCTCAGGAATAAATGCACTGAGCAGAGCTTAGAGAATATTTTTCTTACAGCACAAGAGCTCTCAATTTCCTTGTGCATGAAATCAGGCAAGAAAGGCAGGAGATCAGCATTATTGAGTAAGGACCTCGTGATCAAATTAAAGTGTAAGAAAGAAATGCACAGGCAGAGGAACCAAGGACAGGTTTCCTGATTATGATATAAGGAAGTTGCCTAGATGTGTAGGGATGGGGTCAGGAAAGATATGGTTCAGTTAGAGCTGAGTTTGGCAAGGAATACAAAGATTAATAAGGACTTCTATACATACATTGGCCAGAAAAGGAAAATTAAAGAAAATGTACAAGTCCAGATAAATAAAATAGAAGAACTGAAGACAACAAACATGAAGAAGACTGAAGCACTTAACAATTATTTTTTTTCTTCAATTTTCAGTTGTAATCTCTCTTCTCATATCTCTCAAGTCCCTAAATCTCAAGGCAGAGACTGAGGGAGTAGTCACTCCCATTGAAGGAGAAGATCAGGTTTGGGACCACCTGAGAAACCTGAACATACATAAGTCTGTATGACCTGACGAGATGCATCCCAGGGTCCTGATTAGTGACCTTTTACGATGGAGTGACTGCATCAGTGGACAAGGGAAGAGCTACAGATGTCATCTACCTGGACTTCTGCAAGGCCTTCGAATGGTCCCCCAAAACATTCTTGCTAAATTGGAGAAATATGGGTCTGATGGGTGCACTGTTAGATGGACAAGGAATTGACTGGATGACTATGTCCAAAGAGTCACAGTTATCAGCTCAGTAGACAAGCAGAAACTGGTAATGAGTGGTGTCCCTCAAGAGTCCATACTGGGAGCAATACTATTTAGTATCTTCATCAGTTGGGGTTCAGTACACTCAGAAAGTTCGACAATGACACCAAGCTCAGTAGTGCAGCTGATGTGCTTTAGGGAAGGGAATTTGACAGGCTTCAGAAATGGGCCTATGTGAACCTCTTGAAGTCTGCAGAGAAAATTAAATGCAAAAGGTTTATTCGAGGAGGAAAAATAATTTCATTCAAAGAGGTTTTCGATACTGGGAAAACTAGGCCTGGGAAAAACCCAATGTGGAGAGAAAATTCTTTCCCATGAATAGCACTACCTATCTTTACGTCTGCCTGTTTTGAGAAGTGAACTCCCTTGTTGCAAGAAGAGATAAAAGTTCTTACAGACGTGCTTGAGGCCCCTGCTGGGAGAGAGGGAGACCATGAAAAGCATGGGGGAGAACACAGCCTTGAAGTTTTGTGCATCTGAAAAGTGTTGTTATAAAAGCACCAAAAGAGGTTTCCTGGGCTGCTCTTTTGCCCACTACATGATTTATCAGTGTATTTACGGTTTCCAACTTGGAAATAAACTTCTCATTAATACGCTAGCCATGGTTTGGTTATCTGGGTTTACCTGTGTGCATATCCATTCTTACAATGTTCAAAAAGACCAAGTGCAAGGTCATGCACCTGTGTCAGGGCAATCCTAAGCATAGATACAGGCTCGCTGGAGAATGGATAGAGAGCAGCCCTTTGGAGAAGCACTCTACAATTCTGCGAGGATATGAGCCAGCAGTGTGCACTTGCAGCCCAGAAGCTGCATCAGGGCTGCACCAAAAGAAATGTGGCCAGCAGGTTGAGGGAGGTGATTCTACCCCTCTGCTCTGGTGAGACCCCACCTGGAGTACTGTATCCAGGTCTTGGGTTTCTAGTTCAGCAAAGACATGGATATGGACTTGCTAGAGCTGGTCCAGAGGAGGGCCACAGAGATGACCAGAGGGCTGGAACACCTCTCCTATGAAGAAAGGCTGAGAGAGTTGGAGTTGTTCATCTTGGAGAAGGGAAGGCTCAAGGAAGATCTTATTTCAGCCTTTTAGTATGTAAAATGGAGCTCACAAGAAAGATGGAGGTGACTTTCTATGAAGGCCTGTAGTAATAGGACAACCAGCAATGGCTTTATATTGAAAGAGGACATAAGGAAGAAATTCTTTACAGTGTCATGAAAGACTGGAAGAGTTTGCCCAGAGAAGTTGTGTATGTTCCATCCCTAGAGGTGTTCAAGGTCAGGTTGGTTGGAGCTTTGAGCAACCTCATCTAATAGAAGATGTCCTGGCCCATGGCAGAGTATTTGGACTAGATGACCTGCAGAGGTTCCTTCCAAACCAAAACGCTCCATGACTCCATTATTTTATGATCCATAAAGCGATGATTACAGTAGTTAGTAATGCAACAACTTTTTGGTTCTTTAAGATGAAATACACAGTAATATTGTAAATAATGAAATTTCCCAAAATGCTAATTTTGTATAATCTTTCTCATATTTACCAGTGACTGACTTACATTGAGCATTTCTAAAAATCTGTCTGTCACATCTTTTTGCAGCAAAAAATGAAGAAAAATAACACAGTTAAAGGCAGACTAAACAAGCAGAGAATAACCAGATTAAGTTAAAAATAAACACTACCTAGAAAATTATGCTTTGAAGAAATAAGAATGTTAAAAACAGTTTTAAATAATAAAGACAATGTATATTATCTAACAAATGTATATAATATTGACATTTTCTGATCTGGAGCCTATATATTCTACCTTGTAAATGACGCATACATTTCTTTTTCCTTTTCTTAAGTTGAACTTCTCTCAGCAAAGATAATTTGCTAATAAATGCTTGAAAATTAGACCAATTTACAGAAATCATCTGCAGAATGTAATTGCCATCTAGTATTCTAGGCAGCTTTACCCATATTTGAGGAGAAAGAAATACATAAGGGGGAAACATAAAAGATAAACAATGATAAAGAAGTGACATTTTAGACTACTGAGAAGAAGAACTACTGCTATCAGTCCTGCCAGTTCATGAGAAACTGATCTGCAATTCATGAATGTGACAAAACCCTTTCTCCTTACAAAACAATGAAACATAAAGAAGGCAGATAAATAGACAGAAGGAAAAGTTCTAGCTGATGGAAGTTGAGTGTTTTCTATGTGTTGTTTTGCTTTCTTGTAAGAGTAGAGCTTCTGTGATCCTTTGCCTATGACTCTTTTTTTGTCTGATTACTGCAAAGCAACAACATGTCTTTTTTGCATCTTAGCATTCCCATATCTTTAAATACACTGCATGGGAAATTGCTTTTTCTTCTCTCTGTTGGAAAAGCAGGGGTCTTGTTTTGCTTCTTGAAACAAAGAAAGGAGACTTTATAGATCAGAATGAGTAGAATTTTTATGATTCTAGGCATTTATAGATCAAGTCAAATAATACATGCTATCGATTACTCATTCAAATGCAAAAGTAGTACTCTTAACCGCTACTTTCAGCTTTATCAGTTTTGGTCTTTAAGCCTTTTACTGTTTTTACATTCTTCTTCTTCCATGAAATTTGTGATTCATTTTAAAACACAGTTGTAGGATTTCTAGCCCCCCAAAACATTCTGAAGTTTCACGATTAACATGAGGAAGTCGGAGAATGGAAGAGGTCTTAAGTCAGATGGCCACCACCACGTGATATTGTAGAAAGCCTCATTGTAACATATATATCTATGCAATAAAATTTTTATAGAACATGAGAGCACAACTGGTTCCAGAGCAAAAGGTCTGTGCATTCTTGAGCATTAACACTTCCACTACAAATCTTTTTCAACTTCATTTTTTCTCAACTAACAAATTCCTTCTCTTTCTTGTATCTGTATGCAGAACAAATAAGGGAAATATCTCAAAGGAATTATAGTAACAGATTAAAAGTAATGTGCAGGATCACAATTACATTGTACTTGTCCAAAATGAATAAAATAGAATTAATTTCAGATTTATAATCACAAGAAATGAGGCTAATGAAAGGCACTAATTACATCCCTGTAACATGACAAGCATAAAATAAGTAAGTGTGGATAATGTATTTTGATTTTGACAAAGACTGGGAACATAGGTTTTCGGGAAAAGTTCTAGACAACGGAAAAGAGACTATAACTTTAAAATTAGCTAAGATATCTGGAATATGAGATTTTCCTTTTCAAACCTGCATTTTATATAACTTAAACTGCAAAACTTCAATTTATATTTAAGACCAGGAAAAACTAAATGTCTAATCCTCATTTTTGAATATTCTTTGGAGCATCTTTATTGATGATAACTTTGACTCCTTTCTTATCACACTATGTTTATTCTTTACAAACATTTAGTAAATTATTTTGCTCTTAGGAATATCTCCAAATACTGATTTAAATTTTGTATCTCAGCTTACTGTGAAAAAGTAGATTTTCATTTATTCAAGTGATGTTACAAGAAAATAATAAAAAAATAAAGTGTCCATGAAGAAAGTAGAAACACAAAAGTAGACAAAGGTACGGAAACCTAGTCCATCTTAAAATTATAATACTGAGTACTTACAAATAACAGCAAGTGAAAGTATTTAAAGAAATACTGGGGAAATTATGTAAATCACTATCTTAATGATTAGCTTTCTAATAATAGTTATCTTTTAATAATTTTAATAATGATTAGCTTTCTAATAACAGTTCTTTAACTGTTATTTCTGAAATGTGACTGAGTCAACTTTACATCAAATCCATAGGAGCTTGTCAGCTTGCAATAACGTTCTGTCAGTTGTGCCTGAACTATTTCCTGTATTGTACCTCTACTGTTATTTGTATATCTAGTATCTAAACTATAGTTCCATAGTGTTTTGTCACACTCAGAACTATCTTCTGATCATTTCTAATTGTAGCAACCAGTTAGTCACAATCTGACATAAAATTGTTTGAAGAATTTATTTTGTTTGTGTTACCCTGTGAGCTACACTGTTAAAGAGTTTTCCTCTTTTAGTGTTTGATTCATACAATAATACTGCTGGGGATCCTTACAGAGGTATTTCTGAAATCAAACCATTTCTTTAACAGCCCTTCAGGTTTGTACCAAACCTTCCAATATCCACTATCCTTTTATGTGCAGTATTTTCCTGAAGTAGCAAATGCAGAGGTGAGCAGGAGTCTTTTCGGTCATGTATTGTGGCCCGTTTATATGTTGCACGAAAAGCACATTCTAAATGGCAGGAGTGTTGCCTAATGGAAGGAAATTTAAAAATTTTAAAATTGTATATTTTCAAGTTGTTTTGTCAGTGCTTTATTAGCTTTTTTTGACAGAGGATGAAGGATGATGTTCTTCCTCTTCTTTTTTTTTTTTTTTTTTTTTTTTAACTTGTCACCATGTTGTCATTTTTTGTCATGTATATTATTCCACTTCTTTTTTTTTTTTTTTTTTTGGCAACGTAAAACTAGAGCTGGTGAAACTTGGCAGGAGTATGTCAAAGGGAAGCAACAGCATCTCTATTTATATTTCATTCTCTGTGAAACCACAGTCTCACAACCAGCTTGCAGCTGTGTCAGGCATTAGCCAGTCTGCAGGAGTTACAATGGGGTAGGAGAGGTTCATCTGAAGCTGAAATATGGGCTGCTGTGTAGTTCATCTCAGGTGAAAACTTCACAGGTTGCAAATGATGTCTCTGAGCCACATTAATGTCTTTACATTTTCTGTCCAGCACTGAGGAGAAACCATGTTTGTGTAGCTCACAAGGAAAAACAGCTTTGCTAGGTGACCAGAAATGGAGACCAGCTAAATATATTTGAATTCTCATGTGGCAAAGCACAAAAGCATGGGCTTATTCTCCCAACAGCCCTATGAGATGGGCAAGGAACATGTTCCTTGGGTCTGATCGTAATGAAGCTTGCACTGAGTGATTTGTTGAACTGGTGTTTCTGGGTTCATTGAAAACCGACAAAGTAAATTAAAAATGTTGCATTAACATTAATAAGCTTCAGAAACTAAAATCCTATGATCTGCAGAGTATGAGGCTGATTTCACAGTAAATCATCTCATTGCAGTTTTTGAGCTGAAAAAATGTAATGAGGTTAGAAGCCCCCTCTCATGGATATTTCTCATATCACAATAAATGGATATGTATGGCCTATGGACATGCTCCTGTCCATTACCATCAACTAGTAATTCCATTAGATGTGTACTCTTCTTCTCTGCCTTGAAGATGGACTCCACTAAGCATTATGACTCGGAATAGATGACAACTTTGAGTCAGTACTTCCAAGAATAAAATAAAAAAAATGACATTTTTACTACTTCTGCACAGAAAACACCCAGATTATATTGTGACTTTCTGGATGAAGAAATTATAAAATCTTTGTAAGGAAGTGTTGACATGACAAAATTCTGTTATTTCATTGATCAATGTCTTGAAAGACAAATTTGGCAGCATTTGTAGAATAAAGAAACAGAGAGATTAAGAAAAATACAACTCTTGAAGGGAAAAGCTTCCTTTTCTGAACAGCAAAAGATCTTAGTGAGAAAGAAAATCAAGATCTTTGTCAAATAAAAACCTCATTAAAAACTGAAAGCTGACAGCAGAAGAAAGCTGTAAGCCAGGTTGCTCATCTTATCCATGTTGTGTCTTTAGCTAGATAAAAGGAGTGGTTTGCTTTGAATAGCATGCCCTAAACAATCAAAAAAATCTATGGATATGAGCTCTACATCATTTTGGGTTTACCCAGCAGAGGAAGGAAGCCGAGGCTGACAGATCTCCGCTTCCAACCTCACACTGTACCATGTGGCAGACACTCAAGGGACAGTGTCCTACAGGAGACAGACAAAAGGTTTCTTTAATTCCAAAACTCCTAGAGCGTTCTTAAATGAATGTTAAAACAAGAAAGTGGGAAAAGCAGCCTGCAGTTCCTGATACTGGGAAAGCTGTGGGTCTCCCATTCCAGTTTACCTACCAATATACCAGCTGTAGTAGACTATTTTGCACCAGCAGAGCATTGCAGAGGTATCCCACTGGAGCAGTAAATCTAGCCCAGCATATTTCATAATGGAAGGAACTGCTGAGACTGACATTTACATGACCTGTAAATGATATTGGACTCCCTTATTTCACAGTGGACTAACCACGCTGGATGTCACCTCAGGGTGAAACGGGTGTCCTTGGGTGTATACATATATATGGTTTTGTGAAGGAACTCAGTACCACATATTTTGGTTGGAGAAATCTGCTCATAGCAAGCCTGATTCTTGAAATAAACAAAATTAACATTGAATAAGTCCAGATTTTTTTTTGCCAAAGGATATGGGATTTCACAATTGATCTTTGCCTGTCCTAGAGATAGGTAATGAGGGGTTATTTAGGTGCTGGAGACCTACCTCCTTTAATGTGCCCAGAGTTATCTGAGAAATCTAGACAAGACAGATTGGGATAAACATAGGACCTGTTTTTCTTCTGGAATGGCAACTGGAAGCTAAACAGCATACTCTGTGCTAAAATGACACAGAAACCTACCATTAGGTACCTGAATAAATGACTCTCCTATTGTTTAGGGAAAAAAACAGTAGCAAAAAAAAATCAGCTCAACAAACCCACATACGTAAACTACTAGTAACAACATTTTTGGCTGTGAGCACTAGCACTGATCAAACGCCAAGTGATAATTCTGAACCTTTAAAAATAAAGTCACGAGGGATTTACGTAACACCAGTACTGGGATTACAGAACCTATGTAGCGCCCTCCTTGCTTCACAGCAGAGCCATCCAGTCTGGCCCCTGAAATGCTCAACAGGCACCTTCCTTTGGCCAGGGGTGGCTACGGATGTCAGGGTGTGGGGAGGGAGTGTGTGTTGCCCAAATGCCCTGGGGAGAACTGGGCTACCACTGATTTTCGTTCCATCCCTTCCACATCTCTCTTGCTTGTTCATCTACTTGTAAGTCTCAGCTCCCACCTCTCCTATACCCTTCCATCCTCCTCACCACTAGTATATATCAGGGTGATGGCAAGGATTCTGGTTTCAAGGTCCAACAAAAAATCTTTCATGGAAAGGACAAAGGCCAGCTTGTCATTTGCCATTTTGTCTGAAAGGACACCCTATATTTCAATAGGTTAGCCTCTTCTGATGCATTAGATGGTTGGATACCACCTGCCTCAGATAACAGATTCTTTGTAAACTGTTCATGGGTTATTTACAAGTGGTACACAGTGATGAAATACTCTTTTTTTTTCCACATTTCATCACCCTGACTTTTTTGATTTAATTTTTCATCTATTTTTATCCATCCTTCTCATCCTTTTTTCTGCCTTTATCCAACTTCATGGATCCCTTTTTCCTTCTCCAGAAAAAGGAGAATAGAAGAAAATATTGTTTAATTCTTTAAATGAGCTCTATCCTTAATTGGTATTCGCATTCATACAGCTATCTTATGCAAGCTGGTAAATGCTTTATGGAAATCCCAGATGAATGGTAGCAGAATTCACACCAAAGATTATTTTTAAAAAGGAGAAGGAAAAGCAAACTTATTCTATTCCTAAACGTGAAGCCTGCTTTTAATTCATTCTATTTTTCAAATACTGGAGCTATCCAGGAATAACTATGGAATCATTGACAAACTTTATACATACATATATGATACATATTATCAATGACTATTCAGCCATGCATACATAGAATACAACATTTAAATGAGATAAACGTGGTTTATAATTTTATATCCATTAAGTACATGAAAATATCTTTGATAAACTGAACTTATTCGAACACCATATTTTGAAACTTGAAAAACAACTGAAAATTGAAAAAGCTGAAAAATGAAATACACAATTCTTCCACCTCTGTATCATATTAAAAAAAAATTATTTCCCATCTCATATCTTCTTCTTTGCCTACAATAGTTTTCTTTTAATCATATGATCAATTTCAGTCCCTGTTTCTTATTAGCATTATGTAAAATTATTTTATTAGGTCCCTGTTTTCACTCTATGCATTTTACTTAGACTACACAATGCACTGTAATCTTCTGTATTCTATTATACTTAGTTATATACTTATTTAATAGCTATAAATTACTATGTGGTGGTAAATTTTTGTTAGTTGAATTTTCTCTGACTATCCATTGGCTGTAAAATCTTGCTTTTTAAAGAAAGCTATAGAAAATTACATAAAATTTCCTTTTATATTCTTCAGTTCTGCTAAAAATATTTTTTAGGTTGCTGGATAATTAGCTTTTACCCCTCCTAAGGTACAGGCTGGAGTTGTCAAGGACCCACAAATAAGTGTATCATAGAACGTGTATTATAGAAGGAAGATGACATTACCACTCAGCCTCCCCTACTTCAGAGGAGTCAATTATAAAATTTCAGTGACAACAACACTGCTAGGTTGTTTTGCTTTAAGAGAGGCAAAATAGAAAAGTGTTCCTTCCTTCTTAATGCTTTCAGATATGTTTGCTAGGAACACTAGATTCATGCTGGATGCAGACTGAAAACTGATGAATTCAGAGAACTTTTGGGAAAAAGCAAAACATGTTGGGACTGCGTTGGAGACACAGGAACAAAGCAGGGGTCAAATAAGTCAGTGGATCTATATGAGTATAAATATAACATCAAGAAGAGAAAGGACTTGGAGGAATCAGAAAGCAGCAGAAGGAAAATTTTAATAGCAAATCTCTGGTAAAGAAAACTAAATTAAAGAGAGAAAAGACCTGAGTATAGCGCTAGGGGTGACAGATCGGGGAGATTAATGAGTGCATACTGAGTCTAATTAATGTTATTTTCAGTAGCTACAATTAGGTACCTCTGATCACTGCAAAACTAGGATTTTGTAAGACTTTGAGACCATGTTTTAATAAATATAGAGGTAAACAGCCTTAAGTGAGTAAAAAATTGGAGATCAAAGTAAGAAAAATGTAATTTGTAATACTTTTTTAAACCTTATTTTTAGTCTGAGATCTCAATATATAATGGGCAGTCTACTTCATGCTCTATATCGCAGTACAATACACTTCAGTGCCCTAAATGCGTGCACAATGTCCTAAATAAATAACGCTGACATAGAAAAGTAGTTCTTCACCAAGCCAAGATAAGAAGCAGATCTGTGATCCGCGTAACAGAAACCTATGTCTATACCATCTTTATGGAAAGACATAAATGAAAGTAGAGACAAAGGGACGTTTTATTTAAATGGTTGATTTATTAGAATTTAAGGTTTGTTGCAAAACAAGTGTTTTTTGATAACACATTGTAAAAATCTCCCAGAAGTTAGTGTGTGGGGTTTACTATAGGGGACAGAATCATGAGATGGATAAGAATGTTTATAAAACTATATGACAAACAGTGAAAATGGTGGGATCATAAGTAATATTTCCCAAACCTACTCTTAGAAAATTAATGCACATGCAGCTATTGCATTCTTTGATATGATTAAAAAAACCCCAAACATATTCCTTTATTAAACAGCCAAGACGTAACGACAAAATATGATACTGGTTTTATTTGTAATAGGAGACAATCTTGCAAAAGTAATAGGAAACTCTAGCTTATGAAGTCAAATCAGCCAATTCAGTTAGAATTTAAAAAAAAACAACCTTGAGAAATACTGGAAATTTTATAGTAAGGGTGCCTAAAATGATGAGTTTAAGAACTTGAAATTGAAGAGGATGCAGAAACTTCTTTTGTCCAACATACTAACATCAGTTGGTGCTTGAAATTCAGGGGATAAAATCCATTACAAATCGAAACCCTGAGAGGGCAAGATTGGTTTTGCTCTTCTTTAATACATTTGATAAAAAGAGTTTAAGAAAACCTGGTCATATGCTGAACTTTTAAAAGTGTTATTACAGAACAGCATATTCAGGGATTAAATATTTTACTAGCTCTTGGTTCCTGCATATTTCTTTGATTAGCCAATTTTAAGGCTAATTTTCGCACAAATATTGGTGAGAACTGCATGAAGATTCATCTAAGCTTGGTTTTGACTGTATGGACTACAATTGCATAGAAAGAATCCACCTAAGCATAAAATAAAAATGAGCTTCTCAAAAGATCTTTTCTTAAAAAGAAACAAAAAATTTGCTAAAAAAGCTACTACATTGTTAAGGATATTCAGAGATATGTAAGAAAGAGGAGCAAGAGCAACTAAAAAAAAACTCAGAGCAAAATAGTCTTACTATTATTTTTTTAAGAAAGTTCACATTCAAAGAAAGAAAGAAAAGTAAAAATAAAAGTTCCTTTCTACTTTTGTAAGCCATCATTAGTTGACTGCAGATACTTGTATCTGCTAAATGCAGTGGCTAACTGTGCGTTTATTTTAATGGAATCAGAATTTCAAAAACCCTTTGAAAAAATCTCCCTGGATAGTCAAGGCAATTGACAAGCCTGGGCCGAAAAAAAAAAAAAAAGAAAACAAAATCAACAGAGCTTTGCTTACCTTGCTTGCACATATCAAATGTCACACTCTAGGATCTCATGGAATACAGACACAGATACTCAAATTATTTGGAGTACTGGAATTAACACAGGGAAATCAGGGCAGCACATTCCCTGAGATAATTTGCCCTCCATTGTCCAGTACTGACATTCGGTACATGAGAGGTTTAGATGCCACCACTCTATTGAAGCGTGCTTTTCCTTTTCTTTCTGAAGTTCCTACGCCATCCTCATGAAACCACATACGATATCTTAGTCATTGCAGGGAATCTTCATTCTGAACTACTATTTGTCTTGGAAAATCTCCCTCTCTAAAATATCCGCTAAACCAGATGCCTGCCAGCTTAGACTGAGACATCAGAAGTGAAGTAATAGCTTGAAAATCACAGCATCCTCATGAAACCTGGCAATGCAGATAGCAACAGGAGATTGGAAACAGAGTGAGAACTCAGCTAACCATCTGATTTCCAAGCAGATAGTCTATGATATGCTGCATACAGCAGGTACAAGGCTGAAAAACACATTCATGTTAGCAGAAAGCATATAATAGATGTGCTGAAAAGAATCCAAAGTTTTCTAAGCGGTACAAATATTCATGTTGTATAGTATCATGGATCAGTTGCAGATAAACTAATGTACTCTTTTGTAGATGTTAGTGTTTTGCCTTCTATTTTTTTTTACCAATGCACATTGCTATCCAAAGAAAAATATGTGCCAAAAAACCCAAACAAGAATCATTCAGTGAATCAAGAAAACAACTTTTAAAGCCATTACTTTTCCAAGGCAGTGCACTTTTCTAAACTGCATTGTGTGAAGGTGCTTTGGGTGTTGAATGTGTCTAATATTTATCACACGTGCATCAAAATTTAAAAAGATTGCCCCAGGTTGACCAAAGCTTAAGATAGGTTCTTTAATACTTAAGAGTACAGCACATCTAGCCTAATTCCATGACTCTCAGTGAAGTCCTACCTCTGAGTTTTAATCTTTGACAGATTCATGTAGATCTAGTATGAACTAGATTCTCCTCCTGCAACAAATATAGACAAGTAGTCTGGAAATATTAAAATAAAAATATTGTGATGTAACCTTATGTACAAGCATTCAGCTGTCAGTGAGTAAACATACACTGAAAAGAGACCATGATCTCTAGAACCACTCATATAATTTTAGCCCAAGTATGAGAGTTAAAGTGGATCTGTTTGCTCTATAAAAATTTTTTCATGTACCTTATTTACTGCATTGCAGAACACAAGTGTAATGACCATCATATTCTTAAAAAGAAATTTCTTGTACATTCTATATTTCGTATATTAGGGTTAACGATAGAATACATAAATAAAAGATGAAGTTTCATAAACAGAATACTATTGAGAATTACTTTCTATACTTTATGATGTGATGAATTATAAGACATGGCATGGTCTTTAAAGATAACAATAAATCAATAATGTAATCTTAAGAGAAATTTATTTTTTACTTAATTTATTTTCATCCTGCTCTTTTCAATTCTGAAATATAAGCTAGTTTCAACCAAAATCTGCTTGGATCCTGAAGGACTGCAAAAATATTGTATGCTTCACCATTCTGCACCTATGAATGATTGTCTATACCTGAAATCCTGAAATTTGTGGAAGCAAAGATCGGTAAAAAACCCATCTGAATGCACACATCTTTTTGAGTATCTAACTTTGAACTTTATGGAACCAAGGGAGTGTACTAACTTCTCAATATAAGTGTGATGAACCATATAAGTCCCTGTCCTGAATTGTAAGAATTTTATTTTGGACAAGGTCCATTGAAACTCTTTTTCCCCATGAATTACCTATCAGTATAAAACAATTGTTACATAGATAATTTTACTACAGTTAGTATTTTCAAATCCTCCTGAATTCGTAACATAAAATTTGGAAGACTTTCGAGAGCATGGTCATTCAGAATGGTTTACTGTCAACTGCCAATTTAAGTCAAAACTATAATTCCAATTATTCTTACCTTTATTTTTTACTTCAAATTCTAGTTTCTACTTTCTTATATATTATTTCCTGTTGTGTGCTGTACTTAATGAATGTAAACTGGAAGTTTTGAATTAGACTACAACTTAATCTTTTAGTTCTTAATATCCTGCTATTTTCAGGAAATAGGCATTTAGTAACTGAAAAAAGTAGGGAAGGTTCAGAATTCGTATGAATCTGGACTAAATACAGAATGTGATTGCCTGGGGAAAAGAGAGAACATTAAAGATTATACACTGACAGCTAATCAGGACTAGCTGTTGATGGAATATCTAGCTGTGCTTTACAGAAGGCAAAAATATTTTGCAAGACCCATAAAAATCCCAGTAAACCAGTAAAATTTTCAGAATCACTATATATATGTGGACATTTTTTCTTTTTTTCACTAGAAAGTACAAATTCATTTAAAGTTACTAACAAAACAAATTGAATTCCTAGGTAGTTTCTCTAAGAATAAGTTTCACATTAATAAAATCCATATTACAATATGAATATTTTAAGGGCTGTATAAATTTGGAGTACCACTTCTGGGTGAAAAATAGACTTAACTTAATTTCCTGGTGAATGGTAGATGCCATGCTTTGGTGAAGAGCTGGAATTATCATGGTTCTTGACAATTTGCCAGGCTACATAATATGAAGCAGAATTACAAAAAAACCTAGTTATTTATGATTTAATTATTTCAGGTTGATAAAATGTAGTGCTGATTTAGCAAACCACATTTCAAGTATTTTGCAAACATTATCTAATTTCTTTATAAATGTGTCTCTCTGTTTTGGGTTTTTATTTATGCCACACTTTGTTTTGGATAAATGTGTTAAATTAAAATTAACCAATAAGCGATACAGTTAAAAAAAGAGAAGCAAGAGAATGTAAGAGCCCAGAGCCCATTCTGATTCTAATGTAGCACGGAGCCCATTCTAATATTAACAACTATTATGTCAAAACTTATGTTTTGAAAGCTGCAGTACTGTAGGGCAGACTATATCATTAAGGCACATTTGTGGAGGTGGTAGAGAGAGGCTACTGAAAGCACTGAAAAATAGCTTTTTCCCTAAAACAGGTGTAACACACACATATCTTAGTCAGCCACTGAAGTCAAATAAGGACACAGTCAGAAAAACACACAAGAAAATAAGAAAAGCTAGGGCTTGAGCAATGCAAAAGCTGCTGTAGCTTATAGTTGTTACAAATGCTTCTGCCTGATTAGAGCTGAGCATTTTCACATGTATCTCCACACTAAGGACCAGGAGATTTCTAATGATACCCAGCTGTAGTCATCTTGAAAGACTTGAAAATTTTCATGAAGTTTGTCATTCCACGAATTTACTTCATGTCCCAGAGCAACTACAGATATGAGATTAATGTATCCCATGTTAAAAACACAGTGTAAGTCTCAGCTGACTTAAATTCTTTCAGATCTAAGAATATATCTATCCATGAGGCCTGTTTTGTTTTACTAAAGTGTGTATTTTATTAAGTATATTAAATTAATAATATGATAAGTATGAGGGGAAAAAAGTATCTATCAAATGAATTATTCAAAGAACAGTACAATCCATTTACTTTTCCGATGTTTACTTTTAATTTCCACTAATTTTCAATGAATTTTGTCTTATTTATTTTTAAAGCTTGTTTCACTAACAGGCAAGCTTGTTACACTAACAAGAGATATAAATTGCAAAATTTCTGTAATAAAGTTCTCGTGATGGATCTAAAGTAATTATATGGGGGGAAGGGAAAAAGAGGTATATATTTACACTCATTTTTTAAACAATATGATTCTTTTCATAATGCAATTCTGATTTTAATTTACCCTATAGGTGCCTGCAACCAGAGTAGGCAGATTCTGACACCCAGGTGAATCTTAGAGTCAACCAGCCTTAGAGTCAACAAAGCTTGCTGGAGCTTTCTTTTTATTTGTTTTTAACTTGAAAGTTCTCCAAAAATACATATACCTAATCCTGTATGGCTAAACATTGAGAGTTATGACTCAGGTCTTGATCTGAGCAAACAAGAACTCAGAAAGGAAGAAGTAGTGTATAAGGTTTCTGCAGGTGTGCTTAAAAAAATAGCTAGTGCTTTCAACGTGTTCAGATGCCTAGGATACTTCTCCAAGTAAAGAGGTGGCTGCTTCAGACTCTGGGTGACATCAATATTGTCATTTTTTTCCATTGGTATTTTGGTGGTTTGAATCATCTTTACATGGTTTTCTACCTCTGTCTGAATGACTCTGTAGTATATATATGTGTGTGTATGTATGTGTACACACACATGCACGTATACATTCCATATACATGTAGACAAATACAAATACTGAGTGCATATATATCCTTACTACTGAGCAAATGGATACTGCTCCTGGAGCCTACTTGCTTAGCATGCAGTCACTGGCCTGTTAGATTTGGAGTCTTTTACAGACCTGGCCATCTCTTTCTAATGACCTTTGAGGGCCAAGACAGAAGCCCAGCCATCTGCTACTGAGGCCCAAATGCTTATCTGTCAAAAGAAAAAAGAAAGACAGACTGCATCTAAAGTGCTTCTCTCCACTAAGTATACATGCTACGATAAGGAGTGCATTATGTCAAGCTTGGCTTATGAACTCGTTTTCACTGTTTGATACCAAGTAGTTTCACTGGGATTTGTTGAAACGACTAAAAGTGCCTCCTGGGAAAAGGAAGATGCTATAGCACAGCTATAGCATACTACATTTCATTTTTTGAGCAAGGAAATATATCTCTTTCCTAGTGCCACTGACACAGAAGTCAGTCTTTATTGCTACTTAGAAAAAAGGCTTCATAAGAATCTAGTTGCTACTCAGACACATCTTTCTAAGACTGTCAGGATCTTTAGGACAAATGTGTGACTCTTGACAGCAAGTTACAGCAGAAGTACTTGTCTACATGCATATATTAATCAGTATACATCTGTCTAGATATATAGTAGTCAGTCTAACACACATACATTGCAGGACATATTTTTGTTATTTACTTCTTTTCATTAACTGATGACCTATAAGAATTCAACTTTTTCTGTACTTTCTCAATTAATTAACAAATATAGCAGTTACCTATTAAATCGTATGTGTTCAATAAACATTTCAGAGCATTTTCCTTACATTTGACAACTGAAATATAAATAGGTAATTGAATTTTTTAATAAATCAATTCACGGAGAGTCTACTACTTGTGGCAATCAGAGAGTTAATGTACTTCTTCCCTTTTTCAAACTCGTGTTTTCTTTTGGAAATAAGAGTAAAGACGCATGAGAATGACCGTTCCAAATTTATCTAGACCAATCAGCGGCCTAGATCTAGCAGTGGCCAATATCACATCTTGCAGATAGAAAATTTATATCTCTTAGGAATAAATAAACAAATTATAGCAGTAAAATGGAAAGGATAAATATTGCAAACATTACCTGACCATGTTTGGCCATTTCAATTGGACACTAATGCACAACAACTATTTGTTTGTACAATAAGAGGCAGATCATAAAAACATCACAAGGGAAAAATCATGAATCTTCAACTTTGCCAAGTAGAGGGGTTGAATTGTTTCATAAAGCAACCACATTCCATCCTTGAAACTGTTGCATTTTCTCACCCTACTTCTTCCTGGAAAGATGGTTCAAAGACTCATTTTTTAAAGAACATGTTGTTAGTTCTGGTCTAAACTTTCTTGTGCAGAGCATACAGCTTTTTTCTTTTTCCTGTATCAATATTTTCTTTTAGCTTTGTAAATTCCTCCACGGTTTTTGCTCTAGAAAAGTAGAGAGGAAAGTGAAGGTCTCTCACAGAGGGATCAAGTGTGTGTCATTCAGTCTTTGTTTAGTAAGATTATTAAACCAAATTCTGTTAGTCACTGTTTGCAGAAAAATTTGCCCTTTCTCTGAGTGATCTCTGTACTCCTTTTAATACAAATTTCATTTTCTTAAATGTGGATGATCACAATATACATATTACTCTTCATGATAATTTTCTAGAACTCTGCATTAATACTTCTTACTCCCCTACCAGTTCTTCCAATATGTCTAATTATATTTCCTTTCTCTGGACCACATCACACTGATAACTTATAACCTATCTTGATGAACTCAAACTTTTCTCCTCCACTGTCATTTTCTTTTTATGAACCTTTCATTTATAGAAGAAAATTCTTTTATCAATCCTTACTAGCAAGGCCGCCTTTTTTCTTGCATTTTATACCAATTCCTATTTGCCTCTCTAGTCTTAATTGCTTTTTCTTTGACAATATATTCTGAGCTTTGCACACTGCAGAGGTCAAAGTCATCTATTTGCAGCTGCCTAGATAACTTTTTCCTTCTGAAAAGTCGCTGCTTCATGAACTATTTTTGATGCCTTACAACGTCGGACTTTTAGTAAAAGTCATTGCTACTAGACTAATTTGCACACTTTTCTATGTTTCTATAGTCAGAAAACTAAAAACTGGAAATAACCCATTCCATCAGGTAGTCCACTCTTTACACTGAGAATGTACCTAATGGGGAGTTACTGGCCTGCTTAATTTCTCCTGTCATTTCATACTCGGTTTCCACTTCCATACGATCTATCTCATAGCCATCTTACTCCTGCTACATATTCAGTAATGGTGTCCCAGTTTCTGGAAACAGAAGCAGAATGCTAATTTAATTTAGCCACACCTGTAGTTAGTTTGACCCTTACATCAAGAATGAGCTTGATTTTGGTTAATTATCATCTTCTTTCTTAACTTTCTGATCATCCTGATAAGATTCCTTGATGAGCAGTATTTTCTGGGGATTTTTACATCCAGTTTCCAGTATTTTATTAGCTGCCTAGTTATCCAGCTAAATCTAGAGCTCTTCTCTACAAAATTTCTCTTGTTCTTGGTAACAAACTCCAAGTACTGTGTACGTTTTCTTCAATTCATTCCAGAGCCTTTAACACACAGATCTTCTTGGTTCATCTTCTGAATTCCTTTATAAAACACAAATCCATGATTTTGAACTAGAAAGCATTGTTTAGCAGCCTGGGATTTTTTATCCTTCCTTTTGATTTAAGCTGAACAAGCCCTAGATACTGGTTTGGTTACTTAGCACTTATCAGCCTTCCGGAATAGTTCCATTTCTTGACATTGTAATACTCTTGAATGACAAAATCTTTTAGCTTTCTCAAACAGAAATGACAGTATTATTCTACCTAATAATTTTTTCTGCTATCCATATCTAGGACATTAAAAATCTGGTAAGCACACAAATATAAATACTTGTAATATTTATAATATAAAGAATCATGGATTCAAATTCTCAGAATCTATTGATTACTTTCATGTGGTTGTAGTGGTACTGATTTTTTGCAACCCTTTCACAAAATTAATTTGACTGGTATACTAATTCAGTGCCTCTTCTCCTTTTAACATGTAGCTCAGTAATGTTTGAGACATTTCAGTAGGAATATTTGCCCTTGACAATAGCAATTAGTATATTTTTCTTTGTTTCCATCAGAATCTTTCTTTTTTTATTTTAGATCCACCTTTCTTATTCTACATGGCAAACAATTCATTTTTCTGTTCTCTGATTCTGCTTTGGCCTTAAGATTTTGAGGTCTTCAACAGCAATCCCCACTGGAAAAAAAATAAAAAAAATTAAGAAATTTCCAAAAGACCCTTTTATTTCCCAAGTATCTCACTTTCAGTCTTCTCTTACAGTCTCTTTGACATCATTCACCTTTTGGGGGGATTACTGCTGTAATCTGCTCCCATTTTCTTCTTCCTCTGCTCTGATGGAACAAGTCTTCTTTCTCCTTGTCCTTGTCAGTCACCCTGTCTATTACCTGATTCTCTTTTTACTCCTCCAGCAGAGCTGCGCTTGTTCCTCAGGGAATAAAAAGACTTGTTTATCTTGGCAATTAGCCAAGCCAGAAAGGGAGGAATTGTGAGCTATTGGTTTGAGCCTGCATTCAATAGAGAAGACAGGGAAATAAGGGAAGTTGCTGCTGGAATGGAATGAAGACTACATGTGGCAGAGTCCCAAAAAGCAGCTGCTCTTTACTTCTGCTTAGCTCCTGTCAGTCAGTTCTCATTAGTTGTCTTATTTAATTAACATTTCTGCAATTATGGGCCTAAGTGTGCAGGCTTTAGTCAGGCAAGCCTCCTACTGACTTTTCAAAGTGACTTTTCTCCAAGTTTTCGTTTTCTAGACTTCAAGATCAAGTAGAAGAGAAATAAGAGCTGAGTTTCTTCTCTTTTGTATCTGGACTGATTCCCATACCACCTGTAATGAGCATTTTTAAACAACTTGTTCATGCTCTACGGTTCCTTATAGAAGCAACCTTACGATGAGTATATTACTGGATGGGTTCTGCTTCAAAAAGAGATGAAAGCAATACCTAGCTAAGCTTTAGCAAACTTCCAGTGTCAGACACTACTCCAGAGTTCCACAAAAGTCTTATTTCTAACTCCAGAGTTTAGTCATCAGCAAACACAGCTTATGTTCATGAGATATAATATTAAGTTTTATATTTATGCAACACCACAAAGATAACAACAATCTTTACTTTTTATGAGTAACTTCTTTTGGTCCAGATTTGACCCTTATTCACTCTACGTAGCCTACTGCATAATGGAGCAATTTTATGACTAAACTTCCCAGAACATGGATCTTTGAGTGGCAGTGGAAATGACAACGGAAACTGTAAGATTATTTAGAAATGTCAAGCCCAGTCACGAAGCAGCAATACTTTCATTTTTTTCAATTTTGTTAACTGTAGTATTGGATCAGCTTTACACTGAGAAAAAAACGGATATATTTCTGACGACTGTAATAACTGGGGTTCATGAGGTCTATCCCAGCTGTGAGATCAACTGCAGGAAAGTCAATGAAAGTTTATAAAATGTTTCAATAACTGTTAATAACATAAACTGAGGGGGAAAAGTTACCAAAGAGAGAGAAAAGAGAGAAAAAATAATCTAAGAACAAATGATATCTGCCTGTGGATACAATAAAAGGACTGTACTGAAACCATCTTTGGCCAAATAAAAGTGGTGTGGAAATGAATGAATCAAAACTGGTGTGTTGCAAACACAGTCTGTTCAACATCTGCCCTGAATCACTGACTTTTTAATGGTTGTTAAAAAGGCAGATTGAAAGGAACAGGTGGACGCAGAATCCAACAATCAGGAAGGCAAATAACTGTTTTTTTCACTCCTGAGACTTCAGCCTTTGATTGTAAGCCCTGAACTCACCTCCCTCAGGGTGTTTCCAAAGCGGCTCATTAGAAAATTAGCAAAATCCCCTTTCTGATTTATATGAAGCCTTCCTTCTCTGCTATCTTCCCAGGATTCAGGGTAATGACTTTAGTGATAGAATGCACAGTGAATGAGCTTCAGCCTTGGATATTAAAAAACATGAAAAAAAAGAAAAAAAAAGAAAATCATAGTTCTTCTCTGTTACCAGATATCACTTTCCCTATTTTGTGTTTGTTTTCTCTAAAAAAAAATAGTAAAATTATCATCTATTAAAGAACTTAAAAACAGAAATAGCCTTGTTTCTCCTATAAAATATGTCCCTATGACAACAATTAGACTTTAACTGCTAGATTCTTACTTAAAAGGAAAGGTCTTTGGGGATCCACGGACACAGTTCGCAGTTTTGTAATCAAGTTTGGTTACTTTTTTTTCTTCAAAATAATTATTTCTTATTTTAAGAAATATTGCAGTTTCTAGTTTCTGTGAAACAGTAAATAAGTACAAGTATCTCTATTTAAAACCTATTTACCACCTGACACACTGTTACAATGGAATTGCCACATGAGTACTGATAATTCACTAGGCTTAGTTATCCTTTTGGAATAAATGCGGTTGTATTGAAGCTCAAGTATAACTGGGCAATCCAGTGTGACTGCAGATCTCCTCAATCATACCATCAAACTAGCTTTCATGGGCTGTGGCAGAAGGTCTGAGGGACTAGCAGAGACTTGGCTGAGGAATAAGAGGACATCAGACCATAGAAACAAAGAACACTGTTGACACTGCAGCAGCTGTTGTCCAATCTACATTCATCCATTCCTGGAAAAGTTTTTGCCTTTGCTTTATTTGCCAGAATACAGCTGCTACTGACTAATGAATGCTGCTCAGAAGAAACACATTTTGCTGTAAGCAAACTACAGACACTATGCTTCCCTCATGACTACTGATGCAGAATTTAATTGAAATGTAAATTCTCTTTAAACAGCCCTATGATAGCTTAAAAATATTTTAATTTGATATGCAGGTGAAGAGGCTTATGGAGAACTATGTGTTATATACTTACTTTTATATGAATAGTGCGAAACAGTGAGGGTCTTCCAGATCATGTCTAACCTGATTTCTAGGGGTTAAAGGAGATGTCCAATTTCTCAGTCTGAAAGGTTATCACAGTATATGAAAAATGCCTCTTTTCTTCACATGTAGTGGGACTGCAGCACCAATAAAAGCCAAAATTAAATTATTCTAAAATCATATGATCTTGTTAACGGTTAGGTAATTTCTCCATGAATTATTTACAACTTTTTGTTCCTTGGACATGTTCCCCACTGCTTACTGGATACATGATTCAGGTTATTTCACCTTCCTTTTGCACTATCGTGCACTTCCCATGGTCTTGCCACAGTCTTATTTCTTACCTCATTCAAACATTTATTACGTTTCGTTTCAGACAGAATTCATTCCAGGGCATATGACTCAACTTAAGACTTTAATTATATGTCAGCAGGTAAAGTTTAAGAGTTTTGAGTCAGATGCATCACTTGGTAATTTTTACATCATCCAGTATAATGTCACATACTGGTTTATATGAATACAGAGTTTTCTTTGTTGTATGAATATATGGCTTGTCTCCTCCTTAGGTGACATAGTTATTTAAATATCTGCTTTATGATAGCTCACTATATGGTTGAAGGGAGTTCCATTGGCTGGTTTTTCAGCCATCATTCATCACAGTTGAAATAGCACTGATATTTACTTATTATTGAACCTTCCCCAAGCTGGGTATACATTATTTCCTTACCAGCTGACACTATGATATATTTATTTACTAGTACATTTGTATTCTGAAACTAATGTTATGAGGTGATTTGGTTTCATATTCCTGAAAGCATGTATTGCTATAAAATGCAAGTACTAACCAGTCATAAATTGTTAATTTCTTAGTGTTTTTAAATCAAGGTGAAAGTTGTTCCACTGAAATTATTTCACTTTCCTTTTCAGCTTCTAATGCTCAAAATATATGATATTGTTTAGTTGCAAGAACTAAACTCCTCACTAAATGCTTTTACTTTAAACTTGTTATTCTTTGGGATGTGACATTTGCAAGTTATGATAGAGTTAAATGATTTAAGTAGGCTGAAAGTAAGGAAAAATCATTCCTTGCAGAATGACCAGCCACTGTCATACCTGAAGTATTATCTCCTTTATATAAAATTCTACAGATTTTTGTTCCTAAAAATGCTTGCCAATATAAAGTAATTTTTCATCATATTCTGAGAAAAGAAAAAAACAGTTGTGCAAAGTAATCTCCAAAGATCTTTGAGGTTCACATAAATGGAAGCTAAGGTGTTATCTCAGATCAAACAAAACAACATATTGATTCTCCACAAGAATTCCGATCTTTGATTCAGCAGTGCACTCGCATGATGGTGCTATAGGAATATACTCATTCATGGATAGGGAACCTCAGATTTTTATCCATCTAGCTGAAATGAATATTATAATTGACAACATTGTGTGTAAGAAAGAAAGGTAAAGCAGAAACCACTCACCTAGAAAAACTCTTCCGTGATAGTTACTGGCTTTATTCTTAGTCCTTGTTTTAGTTTTAAGAACAAGAAAGAGTGGATTTTCAGTTAGCAGGAGAGGGACTGTCTTTTTTAGGTAAAGTTTCCATGCAAGAAGTAGCATTCATTAAAAAAGGGGACATTTTTATTTTTTCTTAGGAAAATTGTTAGTATTTCCATTTTCTCTGTTTTCAAGAACTTCTGAGCACTGCTGTTCCCATAAGAATGGCAACTCTCCTTTGTACCTATAACACACAGAGATATATATGCATACACAAACAAACGCACATCTCTTTATGCTTGACTGTTTATGAATAATTTCAGATAGACTTTAGGTAAGTCAGGAGTACTCATATTCTAAGCACTTTTGGGGCCGTCGAGTACAAACAAGACCCTTTGACGAATGCTGGAGTTAGGCATTATGAGAAAATGTGAGGAAAGCATAGGAGAGGCCCTTTGCTTAGTCTGAAGAAAGCTAAGGAAAACAACTACAGTTATGCTTTGCCATCTGTTAGGAAAGGCCTGGAAGGAAGAATATGGGTATGAAGTCATTCTTAAGAGTCATGTAATATGAGAGTCACAGTGATGAGAAGGAAATAAATAACAATAATGAGTGGATTGGACAGTTAAGTCCATTTGTGAACCCTATACTAAAGCATGATGACAGAAGTGTCAAGGATGATAGACCCTCTAGTGTGTTGTCATATGTATTTACTCTCACTGAAGACCCTGTCCAGACAACACAAGAAGGTCTTTCTCTACTTTGTTTCATTAGTGAGGATTATCCAGGTGGATAATGGATAAAGTGCATATAAAGGCTCATTGTCTTTTGGAGAAATTACCTTGTTACCATGAGAATTCCTTGTGACTTAATAGAAGTGCTAGCACACATTAATTACTCAACAAGAAAAACATACAGTTTGATCATTCCCAGTGTACGTTTGGAAAAAGGACAGTAGCTTCAACAGCAGAATACTATCTTACAGTTTAGCACATTACCTTATTAAATAACCTAACACATTACCTTACTAAATAGCCTTGAATTTTAACTTTCTCATTCCTCCACCCTGCTCACCAGAACCTAAATTCTTTACATTGTAATCAAAATTGTACATAAAAAGAAGAAAATTCTGAGTTTGAACAATATTTTTGTCTTTATTATGAGAACATATGGTTTCACCTTTTTTTTTCCAACCATCATTTTACTGTAAAATTTTTGTTCTAACAGATATCGGAGAAGATATGCAGATCTAGAATTTGAAAGAAATATAATGTAACGCAATTTCTAAGATAGAATGACAATAATCCAATTTCTTTTCAGTCATTAAAGAATGAAAGATTTTCAATGATCATAAAGTAGCAGAACATGGAAATGAAATTTGACCTAGCAGAATATATGGAAATATCACTTGAGAATGAGGGACATTAAAGTACATCATATAAAAAAAAACAGACAGACTGCTTTACAGAGGAAGAGAGATCAAACATATATAGAGGTATTTGGATGTTTAGGTGGCACTGATCTCTTTGAACAATTGTTACTCACTCTTCTCTAGGTGAGTGGCAATCAGTCAGAATGTCACTTCTGGTCCAGAAGTCACTTTTGAACTATGCTGATATGTCAAAAGTAGATAATGCTGCAGGCTCCTAAAGCTAATTTTGATTCATAAGTAATGGAATACTTTACCACACTTTTGCTTAGTTTTTTTGTCATAAATAGACATTTCAAAAATCTGGTTGAGGTAACTGAGCGATAGGTTTACTCAGTTAGGAAAGGATCTTGGGAGATATGTCCTCCCAGACCCCTACTTAATGCAAAGTCAATGTTCAATACAGATCAGGCTGCCCTGGGCTTTGTCCAACTCACTCTTGAAAATTTCCTTAAAGCTGTTTGAGACATCTGTGATATGAACACCAGCAAAAGTGCTGTGAGAACTCCTTGGACATTTCCTTCTGTATGGATTCAGAAAAAAATTACCTCAGAGCTACTTCAGCAGGGAAGTTCCTCTGAAATTTTCCAAGGGATATAATTGTAACAGAACTGCAATGACACTTTTCCAGTTTAGGAAATGAGAACAGGTTAACTGGTTCTACTATCTGTATTTGTTTATGAATCAGTGTTGAACACACTGGTGGTGTGGGAGAAACATTCTGTTAGACACCTATCGTTTTTCTTTGATCGTTAGAGTCTTTAGTAGGGCTCCTTTTTGGAATTACAGAAATACTCACAGCTTCTGTTTTAGCAAGACATCCTTCCTGCACTGACATAGTCCTCTCTTAAGTATTTCGTTAAGTTGTGTTGGATCATAGGCTAAAATTTTAGGGAAGTAGTTCTTCCTTAAAGAAATGAACAAAATAAAATTGTCTGCTTGATCTTTCTTTGTAAATAACAGACAGATGTTTGTTTTGGTCCTACTTGGCTTTGATGCTGTTAAGAAGTGCTGTGCTACATTGTGAAAATACAGGAAATAAGTTGATTATATGAAAAGGAATTCATAATACATTTATGCTACAGATAGAGTCACTTTCTAAGACATATTATTTCTTCTTAAAATATGTTTCCCCTTACACATATTAGAATTAACATCTATGAAAAATTAAAACTGGTAAGAACATTTTTTTTGTGACATGTATGGCATCATCTATGAAAGTACAGCAAAAAACCAATCATTTAAGGGATTTTTCATCTCTGTGGGACAAGAGATTACATCTTCATGAAGAATAAAAGTTTATGCTAGGCTAAGGCAGTTATAATATCAGCAAATTTCTTCTCATAGCAACACATGAACAAGTTTTGATTATAATTTTTTATTGCTTTTTTCATTTTTTGAAAGAGAAGATTGACACCATTTTTAGAAAATGAAAAAAAATAATTACTTGTATAAAATGGAAATAATACAAGGAAAGGGTTGAATTTTATCAAGGATTTCACTAGATCTATTTTTCCTACAATTAAACTCCCTGAGAGCATGAAACTGTAGCCCAATGCTTGTGCTTACAGGAAAGCAGCAAGTAATTCTTAGAAGACACAGGAGAACTACAACTGAGGAAAACCGGCTCATTTTCAGCCTGTGTATTCATACTTCCTATTAATCTGGGTGATTTTATTGTTTAGTTTTTAGGGGTTTTTTTAAACCTGGAAAAATCTGATTTTTAGGTTTTTTTTTAAACCTGGAAAAATCTGATTTTAGTTTTGAACTGGGGAACAGCATAATTATGAAATGTAGTTGCAGTGTCAGAGGTGTAAGTATAGAGACAGAACTACAAATTTAGATACTTACTTTAAATTTTCTTTATCTAATTTATGTTATAGAAGATTACACTTGTGAAAAGAGAATTCTTGTGAACAAGATCGGCAGTTCCTGTGCCTTAGCTACTGAGATGGATATTCAACAAATTTCATCAGGAAAACCTGCACTAATACTTTATGCTTGCAACAGTGAAATGGTAATTCTATTTTCAGATCAAGTGGAGCCTTATGACTGGATATTCTATTCAAGAGTTTCTCAATCTTTTTTACTCCTACATCTTGGTATATGCAATCACACTTTCCATGACCCTACAGCCAACTCTTTCCAGTAACTGATCCTCAGATTCAGAAGTGCTCCAAGGTATTTTCTGTGTGTCTTCCAGAGACACAAAAATAACACCCATGACCCCAACAAAACACTGTTCTCTGTTTTGGTCATAGGATTAAGCAACTCAGAAACTGAGATTTTCTGATCTACAAAAAAAAATTGGCAGACTAGAGGAGTTAGAGGAAATGCTGAAATATTTCAAGACTTTATCTCTTAAAAAAGCAGAGGAAGAAGTGTGAAGATTAAACAGATGGAGGTTGTCAAAAGCCTTTATTAATGTTTGATTTTATGTATCACACTATATGAGGCACTTACACACTCAATCTTTTTACTGCTTCAGATATACATTAGATAGGATCTGTGTTGTCTGGAAAGGCTGATAAACATAAACCACCCTTTTTAATTGCAAGAAAAGAAGTAGTAAGACTTATTACACAGGGAAAAGATTTATAATGCTGCCACAGGGCACATTAGAAAAAACTAGGAAAACAAATGAAAATTAAAGGCCAGAAGATGATGACTTTGTTGTCTTTCAAGGTTTGCCCTCACCATATGGTCTATCTAACAATCTATGATTGTTTTTACCTTTCCCAATTTTTTATTGTCCCTTCATGTTACACACATAAAATGTTAGGAAAATTAACCACTGGCACTTTCTGATAAGGTGGTTTTCAAACATAAACCAAAAAACTTTTCAGTATTTTTTCCTTTGAAAATAATACTAGCTTCATTTTTGTTTCTAGGTTTAAAACCCTTATTTGTTTTCCAGAAGCTGCCAAATAGTGTCCAAAATAATACCTGAGTGTATCTTACAATACAAAAATGTCTGTTCTAACGCAATTAGAACTAAATCTTACACTGCATCTAAAATCAGGCCAACAAGAGGGGAAAAGGCCCTACAGCAGGGGTGATAGCAGCTCTGATGCAGTCTGCATACTCCCCATCATCTGACTACGTCCAGAGGACATACAGCAAATATTTCTACCCCAGCCCCTCTGCTGCCCAATCTTAGCTCATTCAGCTTCTTCCAGTTATAGCCAGAGCACCCGTGTGACATGGGTGGTCCAGGTCTCTGAGTAGTGGAGGTTGTTTTGAGTGCTGGGCATGGGGTGCACAGTGTTCCCCTTTTCAGCCCTTCTCATTGCTTCCTGCTTTTCTTCTTGGCTACTGATACTATCTGCCAGTACCATAGAATCATAGAATTGTTTAGGCCAGAAAAGATCTTCTAGATAATCAAGTCCAACTATCGGCCTAGCACCACCACCATGTTCTCCACTAAACTGTGTCCTCAAGAGCCATGTCCACACGATTTTTGAACACTTCCACTGTGTCGTGACTCCACTACAGTCGGATCCAATGCTTTACAACCCTTTCCACGAAAAAAAAATTCCTAATATCAAATCTAATCTAATCTAAACCTCCCCTAGCACAACTTGAGTCTGTTTCCTTTTGTCCTGTTGTTTGTTGTTTGGTAGAAGAGACTGCCCCCCATTGAAGGGGTTAATAGCGGGTCTATTAGCTCCCAGTATGAAGATATCGACTGGGCAAACTTTCGAGTGTATCCTTCATGATAGGGAAATCAGTATGCAGCCCTAATGGAGAAAACAAAGGCAGACTGTAAAGTTGGTAGGCCTAGGATATGGGAACTGCAATAAGGCCTTGAGCTTTGCCAAACATATCGCCCATAGAACCTAGCCAATAAAAACTCTGTTGCTTGCTTACCTAAAATAAGGATACTGCTAGCTGCTAGCAAGGGGTATAAAAAAGCAGATGAGAAAATAAAGATTATTAAGACATCTTTTCTGCACATAACTGACTCCTTGTATCTTTATCAGCCGTCGCGACTCTACACTGACACACACACCCCCCCTCCCCCCCCGGCTACAACCTCCTTTCAGGTGTCCCTTGAGTCTCCTTTTCTTCAGGTTAAACAACCCCGGCTCCCTCAGCTGCTCCTCATATGACTTACTCTCAAGACCCTTCACCAGCTCTGTTGCCCTTCTCTGGACACGTTGCAGCACCTCAACGTCTTTCTTGTGATGAGAGGCCCAGAACTGGACACAGTACTCAAGGTGTGGCCTCACCAGGGCCAAGTACAGGGGGATAATCACGGCCCTGGTCTTGCTGGCCACAACAGCATTAACTTCATTGTTAATAAAGGCCAGTATGCCATTGGCCTTCTTGGACACCTGGGCACACTGTTGCTTCATGTTCAGTATTATGAAACTGGAGACCTCTGGGTCCAAAAGATGAAGGAGGAGAAAGTGGACTTTCCAGGATTCTGACAAGGCATTCAGAAACTTAACCTGCCTGAGGTGCATTTCCTCCTTCCCCTTTCATACTCAGATGCAGGGTAAGGGATTTCCAGGTCCTTATCTTGCCATTGAAACGATAGGAGAATGTCATTCCCAACAGCAATGAACATGCTTCCCTTTGTCCTCCTTCCTGGCATTTTAGATGTAGGTGTATGTGCATGTGTGCTTCCATGGGTATGGGCACAGGGCAGTAAGAAACAATTTTGACCCTCATGGTTTTAAGAGACCTTCATCACAATAGACAGAAGAGGTCAACGAATGGACAATTTCCACCCTTCCTTAGCTCACCCTTTTCCGCTGCCTTGTGACAGCGATAGCTTCTGACAGTAGCAGATAACATAGGTGCTACAAAAAAACAGCCTGGAGCACCGCTGTGCTCTGCCTCCCAAAAGCAGAGCAGTGACTAGCTAGTTACTAGCTTCCCCTGCATATTCTTTGAGTGTATTAGTAAAAAAGACTAGAATCTAAAGCTTGCCCATTTTGCTCTCAGGCAGTGCCTGTGGGAACATTACACTCTATAAAGCTAAGCTCTGTGAATTTGAAATACATATTCAACCTTCAGTAATATAATGGTTCTTTATGTTCTTCTCAGCATGGGAAAAGCTTCATGAAGTAGGAGCTGGAGTTTGATAGAGAGCTGTTTTGTGCAATGGCACATTCTCACGAAAAGGAATTTCTTTGCACAAGAGCAACTGCACCTCTTGAATCAGGCATATCACAGAATCAGGCACATTGAGGCTAAACATACAGAAATTGTTGGCTACAAGCAGGTGCTGTAGTGCTATGGGAGTTTCATTGCAGATCTGAGGACATGGAGGTTTCAAAAGTTCTCTCTTCTGATGAAATCACAGAAGAATGGGAGCTCAGATTGACCCTCAAAACCTTTCTTCTCAAATAAAATGTGGCAAAATTTCACAGCCTGAGGTGTGTAATGCAGATGTTGCTTCATTGACCACTGATTGACAATATGACAGCACGAGCTTGAGATTTTTTATCTTCTTGCATATTATTTGTTAGATCACTTCTTTTTGTAGAATGAGTGGTCATATGTTGCCCAGAATTAGTAGAAAATATTATTAATTACAAAGGACCAAGATACTGTGCCTTGTTAGATGTCATTTATTACATAAACACTATTTAATGCTTTTGGTATAAAGGGATCCACACTTGTCCAGCAATACTGAATTATGCAATATAAATTATCATAATTCTTACAGACTATAGTGACAGCTTTTAATGAAGGAACAGCTGATCTGCTGTAGATGCATCAGCTGCCAGACTGAGTCAACTTTCAAGCCACAATGAGCTGATGAGTCCCGCTTATGTGCATGTGTGTGTAAGTAATCAAAACAAAAACAGTCAGAAACACTTATAAATAGAAACTGCAGCATTGTTCATAGCTGTAAATTCCTGCTCGTGTAGTGACTCAGTTGGTAATTTGTTAGGTGTTTCTAGGTCTTGTCAAATGCCAGCTAGTATAATTGACTACTATTAGCACTGTTTGCAAAACAGAGTTATTGAACTAGTGGAAGGGTTATAAAACAGGCTTTATAAAAAAACAGGTGAAAGACAAAAAAGGCATTAATGCTCTCCTAGGCAAGGTTCTTGTATTACTCTTAAAATATTTAATTCATAAACTACAACAATACCAATGACTCTGCATGCTATGTAAATTAGATATACAGCTGATTTAGAAAAAGTTAATTCACTCTGTATTAGCTATATATCTCCCTCTGTTAAATTTGTATCCATCAAATCCACTCGTGTGTAGGCATCACCTGTTCCAAAGAATGTTGTGTTATACAGGACTTTTAAACCAGAGTCACAATCTTATAGCACAGTGAAGAGGAAGGGTAAGAAGCAATTGATTTAACTACTGACTTCATCAGTTACTTCAAGCAAAAGAAGAATCCAGGAAGGGAAGTAAAAATCAGATTGCTAAAATTACATAGGTATCATGTGGAAGCAAAAGACGAAGGCATAAAGCCATGAAATCAACAAGACATATCACCATAACATATGCACAGCATGCTAGCAGAAGAGTAGAAAAAAAGTCCCTGCTCATTACCCAACAGAGAAGAAAACTACCAACAGCTAAGAAAACCCATGCATTTTGTGCCCTTTTTGAAATTTGCCTTTCCAAAATTCCCCACCTATTAGCACTGGCTTTCACAGTTGATTATTTCACACCAGTGGGAAAAGATCTCAGCCTAGAGCAAGGGGAAAACAGGTGTGAATACATTTTGGTAAGATAAGCTGACCAGGGTAAATTTAATTCTAAAATATTTATGGAAATGACTGAAACAAATACATTCATTGTCAGTTATTTTTGAAAATTCATAGGGATAAGAGGAAGCCTAAATGCAGACTAACCCTAAGAATGGTAAAAGGAAGTGAGCTGGAGGATTTCATGGGGATTTTACAGATTTTTCCTCTTCATTGTGGACCCCGAGTAACCTTGATACAAGTAACTAAACCATTTCGAAGTAGAGAAGAGACTGAAAGATTACAGGATTAATAGCAGCTAATACGGATTTGTAAAAAATTAAATGCGTCAAATCAATATAACTTTATTCTACAGTGGGGTAATGAAACTTGGGGATAGAATAGAAACACAGAAACATAGAAACATGTTTCATATCACAATAAAAACTTTGAATGATGTCCTACATGATACTCTATAGGCAGGTTAGGAAGACACGATGTAGACAAAATTTTATTACAGGATGATCTGGATAAAGTCTGCTACAGTGTGGGTGTAAATCTTGTTGGAAACCTGTAATCCGAAGGGTAGCTATCAATGAATTGCCACCCACAGTACAAGAGGCCTGCTCAGAATCTGTTTTACTTAAATCTTGTCATTAATGAATTTGATACTAAAGTAAAAAGAAGCTTATTAAATGCACAGACGATGGAAAACCAAGTGAGGCTGCAGGTAGGCTGAAAAAAATTAGAATTTAAAATTACTTTGATAAATTGCAGAAATGATCCCACAAAACAAAAAAATTCAATGGTGACAAATGCAATGTGCATTTCTGCAAGTAAAAGGTGAAAAGCAATCTATTAGAAATCAGTCCTATGGGAAGAAATATAACACGTGAGCATAAAAAGTTTACTCTCAGAGGATGATTTTTGAAAGACAGCGCAGTTTTAAGCCATCCATGTGTCTACGTTGTGCACTTGTTACTTAGTCCTGTTCTCCATATACTAGGAAAGAAGGTGCACAGTATTTTAGATAAGGTAAGATTTAATTTGGGGTATTTAATGGTTTTGAATATAGTTCAGAAAAGGATGAAATCTTCTCTATGGAAAAATAATGCCAGAAAACAATAGTTATCTGGGCAATAATTCTTTTTTACTATTGCATCCAGAAGCAACAACTTCTTTCCTGGTTTTTCAAAATATACCTGCAGTAGACCTCGTGGATATTTGGATAGCCACCTTTAGATTGGCTGGCTGTCTCAGCATGTGGGGATGGAATTCAGAGGGAAGTTGCCTCAATTTGTGAACTGTTACGAATCTTCAACGAATAAAATCACCACCAATTTCTAAGAAGATATGTTCTTTTCTGTGTTGTCCTATGTAAGATGCAATACTGATTCTTTCCACAGCAGTTTTAAAGGTTTGTAGGCTATAACAGCCTATGCCATGTCATTCAGAAACCATTTTAATTCATCCATATATTTTGCTATATAGAATATAGGATGCTTTTTTGATGTAATTCTTGGAAAGGCCAAAATGGCTTTAAATCCCACCTCCCCACTCTTTCACTGTTTTGAGCTCTAGATCAAAGAAGTCTATCAATTTCATAGTTCATTCAAAAATCTGAGTGCTTCAAGGTGAAGGAACAGGTCTGTCTTGTGTCTCTTGGGGACACAACAGAGAAGGGTAAGCTGCCTCTGAGAAGGGGTTGTGGTATATGAAGTAGCTTGACAGGCTTTCTACAACAATTCAAATGTTTTTAATCAATCAAAATTTAAACAACTTTACCTTTTTTTTTTTGTTTGGTTGGTTGGGTTTTTTTCCTTCACATAATGGTTTGTGTATCCTCTTTCTGTAAGAGAAAATGATTATTGAAAACTGAGTTTTCTCAATGATTTCTGATTCACAGCCAAAGAACATCATGTGAAATGAAGTCTCATGTGCAACTTGTCACATAAGGCACTACAGCAGTAAAATTACTAAGAAACAGCTCAAGAAGATACCTTGGGAAATGTAGACTGTTGCAGCTAAAATATTTTTGCTTACTATTTTTTGCTGAATACTAGGAGTTCTGTGAAGAATATGCAGACTGTCTCAGTTGCTGTTGCAAAAAAGATGTCAAAGGAGCACTAAAAGATCTGAAGTTTATTGGGTATTTTAAAAACCCACAGGACTGGAGTTGTTCTTTAGTCTTCACGTAAACTATTATATAATCCAAGTTGCTAGTTATTTATTGTTACCAGGGGTGTTTTTGTTTTAATATCAGTGCATTTCTTCTACCAGTAAAATACTGTGTAAAAATCAAATTATTTCTCTGTGGCTGTTGTTCTCTTCAGAGTCTGCAAAAAACACATTATATTGCTTAGAAGAACACTGGGTGATGTTATCCTCTAAATCCTGTTAATAAATGACTCAGAGAGGACTGGCTTTATTTTTCTTTTTTTATTTTTCTTTTTTTGTTCTAGATCAGTTTTCTTAAGAAGATGAGCTCTAGTTGCTCAAACATGGTGTTAATATTAGTAAGTAATGTAAGGTTATGTGGAAGGTAAAAGTTATGGGAAATGTAAAAGATATGTAACACCTGTAATGGAGGGACATTTCTTAAGAATATTGTTGAAAAAAAACAAAAAGAAGACACATAAAAAGTAATAAACCCCACTGAGATACACAGAACCTAAGGAACAAGAGATAACAGAGACAATTTCTATGACCGTATCTCTCAGCTCACCAATTGAGTGAACACAATTGAACAAATCACTCAAGGCCTTGGGGTGGTTCCACCAGCTTTTTGTAACTGATAAGAAGGGGTGCAGAGGGGGGAAAAAAGAGTGTCATAGGTCTCACAGGAAGAAAGCAAACTTATTCTTACAATCTTTAAGGGGCATTAAGAGAATGAGTGCAACTTACTATAGGATGTTAGGGGTTAAAAAACAAAGGTTGACAGAGTTGGCTGAGGTAGACAGTAACACTGAAAAGAAATCAGGTGATCATAGATCTATAGAGACAAGAAATCAAGACCAAAGGAGGCATCTGTGATATAGTAAGTGAAAGAGCCTTCCCCATTGCTCTGGAAGGCTAATGAGCCTCCACTGCCTCTCTGATCTGAAAGAGTTGTCAGAACTGTTACTATAATGGTTAGGAGCACGTATTTTTAGGCATTCTTCACAACAAAGTGTAGTAATTCAACAGCATCTGGTGGGCAACTTCACCTATTTCAGTAACATCATATTTGTTTGCCAATTACTCATAAGAGGGAAAGCTGAGACCGTCTGACAAACCAGTGGGAGAAGAGGGGCTTACCAGCCATAGTCAGTGCAGTCTGCCCTTCACAGAAGTTCACATTGTGGTGGCTCTTTGTACTTGCTCACTCTGAAGTACATTGGCTATATTCAGGGATTTTTTCTATCTTGCTTCTATGTTGTTCCTTATGCATAGACCTCAGTCTAGTCTAGTGTGTGTGATATCCCTATTTAATATGTGAAACAGTAGAAGCCAGTTTTATGGTAGTTATGGACATATCCCATCTCAGTGAAGACCTGTAACAGAGTATCCTAACCCTCAGTCATCTGTTCTAATGACTGCCCCATATATATATTAAAAGAAACACACTAATGGTCTGCTATCTCTATCACTGTGACAATCTTGAGATTGTTATTAGATACATTAAAGCTCCAGATCACATTTCTTATAATAGACTAATGCAATATTATATCTGAAGAACAACTCACTAAACAACCGCTGATGAAATACCCTTTACATATCAAAGTATTTTTCTTCACTGTAATACACTGACCATTACTTCTACACATGAAACCTAAGTGAAAGATAAAACTTACGTATTGTTGAAATTAATGCTTGCCATTTTAATGCTTATAAACACACAATGCATTCTATAAAGAGGCAAGGAATAATTGGTCAAAAATGGAAGAAGGGAAATTTAGTTTAGATATTAGATATTAGGAAGAAACTCTTCACTCTGAGGATGATGAGTTACTGGAACAGGTTGCCCGGCAAAACTGTGGATGCCCCATCCATGGAAGTGTTCAAGATGAGGCTGGATAAGGCCTTGAACAACCTGGTCAAGTGGGAGGTGTTCCTGCCCATGACAGGAAGATTGGAACCAGATGATCTTCCAACTCTGAACATTCTGTGATTCTATGATTCTTCTTTCTTTTGAGCTCTAGATACAAAACCAAAACTGTAGCTTTTGAAAAGTGAGGGCATTTAGCTACTCTGGACTACCAAAATAACATGGTAGAAAGACGAAATTCCTTACATTTTGATTTTGTGGTTTAATAACTTTTTTACAAGAAACAGTTGCCTCGAGAAAGTGCATTCTAGACATAAAATTCATACCAAGGGTATGAAGATCAAAGTCTACTCTGTGTCACATGACTGCTTGATGCAGTATTAGGTTAAATTGGCAACTACCTTGTCAGTTACTCATTGGAGTAAGCAAAAGGAAAAAAGAATCCAAAGATGGATAGTTGCTCACCTGTATTTTTCTATAGAATATGTTTAAACTTCCAAAAACACAGTGCTATTCTCTGCTGCTTTATAACAGCTGAAAAATCTCCCAGGCATTGCAAAATAACATAAACATAGCCAAAGGTCACTGAATCTAATACAAGTTTCTAAATTGATATCCTAGAGTGAAAAAGGAATAGATTTGCCATCTGAACTTTGTATGTGACAATAGTAACTTACTTTAGGGACACAGTTAACATGGGAAATGTCAAAGATTTTTTGTAACTCAGTTAAAAGGCTTTACCCCTTTAAAAGGATTCTTGCTGTTGAGTTCATGAGAGCTGTCACAGCACACTTTTAATGTCTCTCCAGAAGGACTGATGCTGGGACTGACTATGTTACTTTTGAACACCTGCAGTTGTTCTTATAGTGTACAGACACAGTAGAAGTTGTGGAAATTCCAAAATCCAGAAAAAATAACTGACTAACTAAATGTAATATAAATCCATTTTAAATAAGTACTCGATAAATAATAATAATTAAAAAGCTTTACATTAGTATTTAGAAACATCTTTGTATTTCCCTCTTAAATTTTTTACTACCTTACAGCTCATTACTTCCATTTCTTTTCTTCTTGCACAAGAGGTAAGAGAATACTAAACTCAGTTATCTTTTCTTTTTTAATTTAAGCGGGTGGTGTTGATAAAATATATCTTTCTGCTTTGCACTAAGTTAAAAATAACACAACGGAGGTCAGGTGGGCAGTAATACAGAGATTTAAATAACAGAATTATATGAGAAATAAGAAGTTAGTTTTTCTGCTGAAAAAGCATAGGGTAAGAAGCTCAAGTTTTCCTTCACCAGCTGTTACCCTGAAACTGAAAGAGCAGGAACAGAACAGAAAATGAAGGAAAATACATCCTGTCCTATGTGCTCCACATATTTTCTTGACACATTTAAAAGCTGTGCTGAAAACTATCACAAAGAACATAGAAGGACAGCGACAGCCTTCAAGAAAGGTGTCAAGCTGAACAATTTATAATTTATTACCACTTTTACAACATCATTGTGAAAATCTAGTTTCCCAGATAGAAAACCATTATATGTAAACTTTCATAAGAAAAATTCAGTATTTTACTCCTCCATTGCACAGTTAGCCATTCTACTCTTAGATTAATGGCTATTTAAACTGCAGCAGTTGGTCCTTCTTTGTTGCTGAAAATTATTCTTTCTAAACTACAGAGATCTTAGAAGAAAGCTTACTACTGAAAACTCTATGGGATGATGACAAACACACATCTTTCTAGTGCAAATCATGTATAGGACCAGATACATCCAATTATGCAAGATAGCTTGTTCAAAAAGTGGCAAAACTGGTTAATAGGCGTGAATCGGATGCTCTGACACAGTCCAACGTTTTTTGAGATGTACTAATTCTGAGGCCTGACAGAGGGAATTGTCAGGTCAAAGTGTGAGACAATCTGCTTCACAACTATGAAGTACAGAAGAGTTCAGTTGAGAAAAGAAAGGAAATGAGGCAATTTGGGCCTCAGTATGTACAGGACACGCTGGAGGACCTTGTGTCTACATTGCAAACAGTGCTCTCCAGACAGCACCCATCTGTGACTTCAGCCTTGGTGCTACCAGTAGGGGAAAGGCTTTGACTGCACCAAGAGCATACTCAAGAAACTCCAGGTATGGATGCAAGGAATATTACAATGTGTCTTCCTGTACATTAAAACATTAATGTATACGCCACATAAGAAGAGAATTCTTACAAGGAGTCCTTGCTAACTATTGTACCCATGGAGCTTCAGGGGTCTGGCTTTTCACAAGAGTTGTTAGTGTAACTATCAGATGAAACTAGAGCAAGGTTCTGAACAGGTGTCACATGAGAAGCTCCTGAGCATTGGAAAAACAGATCAACAATCTTCAGAAATTTAGAGCCATGCTGGTTTGAAAAAGTAAAAGTGTATAACTTTTAGAGTACCGTGTTCATGGAGTATAACAGTCAAGCAAAACTAGCCTTATCTTTCCTGATGCTGACTAAATATAATAGAGCACAGATTAAAAGTGACCTAGCATTCCATAATTGAAAGATATGCCAAGTCACTAATTTTGCTTTCAGGGTAGGTAATATCTCAGTCTTATGCAATATGAGGTCTAACTAGATGCTCTACTGATTCCTTGAACTCTGTCAGTCTTTTAAACTGTGGAAAATTACATAGTAAAACTCATACATAATTGGATTAAATGAAAGGATAATCAGTATAACAAGATTTCACTAACTTTTATTCACACTGCACCATTTTCTGTGTCTGTAGAAAGTTTTCTCTTGGATTTTTGCAGGATGGTCTTTTTTTGTTGAGATAGATTTATTCAATATGCAAGTACAGTGAAGAGGAAAAAGAATCCCAAAGGTACAATATAGTTTTGTGTTATACCTTAATCCTAAATGCTTTTGTAGCTTTTAATGTATTGAGGGATGCATCCTGAGAATGTCTTTGCATTTCAATTAACAATAAAAGGGATAACCATGTTTTGAACTATTAAAACTAGACTGTAATTTGCAGCTGAGTTGACATCAGACTGCTCATAATACTGGGTGACATGAAGATAGATTGAGATTACTCTCTTTCATGGGATTAGGGTTGAGAACTTTTTTCAGAACATTCAGCTCTTTGTATAGCCTATAGGATATAGTACAGGATATAGGAATCTATAACAGCAAACTTTCTTTTACCGCATGCTGAAAAGAACAATTTTTACACTACATTAATTTTCATTTCAACTTCTGGCCTTCCATCTTTCAAATGACAATATCCCAAAAAGTTTAAAAAAAAAAAAAACAAAAAAAAAAACCCCCAACCCCCTCCCCCCAAAAAAAACAAAACCAAAAAACCCAAAACAACCCCCCCCAAATCAAAACCAAACAAAAAACCAAACTAAAACCCCTAACCCCTCTTTAAATCAGATGTGTTTAATTGAGAGGAATAAGCATCTACATTCTCTCTTACCCTCTTAATATTTCCATTATGTTTTTCCTTGAAGTTAAGTAAAAATCCAACAAGCTCATTAATCAGGAACACTTAGATAAGTTTTATTATTAAATAATGCAGTCCCCCTACTATGCCTTGAATAGGAGTGCTGCTTGATTGTGATTGACACAGACAGTTGAATTCAATTGAATTTTTAGCTTTTTGTATAATTTTTTGTGAAAATCCATCATGCTCAAAATGCCAAATAGCTTAGGAAATTAATGGCAGCTACTAGCTAAATAATTATTCTTAAAATGATTTTTTAAAGTTGAGTAGGTCCAAAAAGCATTTTAAACCAGCTGTTTCAGAGAGATTTTGCTCATAACTGCCTATGTGGTCATCGATGGATGAAGCTGGGAATAAGAAAATCCAGTCATGTCCTAGGGAACCAAGACTTGTCTTCAGTACATACAAACCAACTCTCTCAATGCAAATATGGATTCATTTACAAAATCTTCAGGTACTACAAATTCAATTGTATCTTCCTATTGCCAGTCAAGCTTAGCACTTCAACACTAATTTACTCATAATCAGACTGAGTCAAAGCCAGCTGTGCCTCAGAATAGAAAATACCTTAGATTTCTTTAGAAGACTTCTGCTAAAAAAAAAAATTCCATGAGATCAGGACATGAGCTTATGCAAATACAATCATGCAAACCTTCTGTTGTCATGTCATCATTGGGGCATAGAAAGCCAGTGTCATCCCAGGATTTACATATACTTTGTTACTATATAATATTGTGCAACAATTTAGAAGAAACGGAAAATATAGATAGTATTACTATAATTCAAAGATGACTTGACTTTTTAAAGATAATACCATAGTCAAATAAAAGAGAAGAAATTTGGATCAGTTATTTAAATTCGTTACCAGTTTAGTTTCATTAAGACACCATAGTGTGCATTTCAAGAAATATGCTCTTATTTGAAATGCAATTCAATGGATGTTGTCATCTCCTTTGAATAACTGCACCTTTAACTAATTCTTAGAGAGGGATAAGACAGTAATTGCAATAACTTCTTTGAAATATTCCTCTAAACTTGAAAAACTAATTATGCTTGGCTGCTTTTTCAGTTTATTAAAAAGGGAAAAAAAACATGCTTTTCCAATTTTATTCCAGATTTGCTGAAGATTGCCTGAAACATGAATCTATTACATACACCTAGTTTTACTTCAGTTATATTCTTAGTATAGAAGGTTTCCATTGACTTCAGTGTGACAAAGGAAGTTGCTGGGTCCTGACCATTACAGAGGATCTCAACAATCTTCATATGAAGTACAAAGTTAAACTTAAACATAATCTTCAATTAAGAAAGTCAAATCAGCCAAGAAATATTTTCCCTTCTATCCAAACATTCAGAAAACAAGCTCCCAAACTCTGTTCCTAGAAGGATTAAACTAAAATTAAATACAGTTTGTATTGAGACAGTACAAGCAGACACAACTAGTGCTTGTATCTAGGTATCCCATATTTTTGATGCATTGTCTAACTGTTGACTAATGGACTTGTGTTCTTCTGCTGTGAATTTCATCCTTTACATGTAGATAAAATTTTCCACAAAGAAAAAGTTATATTTCTAGTTAGCAGGATGGGAAGAGTATCACTGGCAACCAGCTATAGTAGCATGCAACTCTTGAGCCTAAGCTTAAACAATTTGTAACTGCTATTATTCTTTATAATACAGTCATTTAGAAGACTAATTATCTGAAAATTCTATCACTGAATTTAACTCTATTCATGTTACTACTTTTTTTTTCTGTTTTCTAAAATTTTTACTTGTCGTTACTTTGACCAAATAGACATTTGAGGCCTCAAGGGCCTTTGTAAACCTAAGGGGCAAATACAAATGGTGAAGATGCTTTTACAGCTTCTGTGCTTGAAAATATTGGCCTTGACATGATAATAATTTCCTTTTCTTTTTCCACGTTTTTCAAGAAAAAAAAAATCAACAACACACAAAACTAACTCAAACAAACCCTCAAGAAAGCTAATCAAAGCTTGGGATAGATACATCGCGCCCAGGCATGGACCTGAGAAAACGGACTGTCTGTATTTGAGAAGGCTGGCACTGCCCAAAAAAGTGAACAGCTTTCACCTACATATGCTTTTGGCTTGTCAGAACAAGAGGCTTAGTCACTGGGAATGAAGTAGGCAGACAGTACCTACCCCCAGATGGGGCAATCTCTTCCAGAAGTCGATCTCACTCTTTTTTACATTCTTACCCCTCACTACTCTCCCTTACCCTTCCTCTGTGACAGCAGCAGCAAAAAGCCATTTCTGAAAATCTGATTTATTTCCCTTGTCCCATTTCTCCATATCCATAAGCAGGGCTCAGTCAGTCTTGGCTCCTTCTCTGACCTCCCCTGGTGTCAGAGAATATCGAAAAGGTGATGCAGGGAGAATCAGGGGTGATAAGCAGGAGGAGAAGCTTTGTGAATCCTGCGACACCTTAGGATGAATTCCCTGTCATGCAAAATATTGGTGGGAAAGAGGAAGTCTTGTGAGAGAAAAACAAATTTTTTCAGACATCTCCCAGATTCCTCCAAAACGCTTCTGCCTCCAGCCCTCACTTTCCCTACAGAGGGTCTACATTATTATATACCTTTATTGCTACTATATTTAACTTCCAGGCTAGACTACTCAGATCAGTAAAGCTAGCTGGGCAACCTTTACAGTGTGGGGAGAATCAGGTGTCTTAGGTACATCCTTCACTAGCACACACTGCTCATCCCACAATTAGGCCAGATATGTGCAATCCCCAGGGCCATGAAATACCCCTATTACATGGCTATATTTCAGGGGGAATGAAAGGAGGACATGGCCTGCTTCTAGCCCTTTTACCTCTTTTTCCTTTATTGACAGAAAGAACTTTCAGCTTTGAAAAAAAGAGGCTAGGCTGCAGAAGGTGGATCACATAGTGCTATGGTGGATCTAGGATGGTATAATACCCAGTAATTTTATTATCAAGTACATTTTGAGGTTTAACAGTAGGATAGTGAGTCTAGGTAACTACTGGGTTATACACTATTTTCAGTTCAGAATTAGATGCCTGTCTCAGGCTGCGAATCACAAACCCGGGGTCTTGGACTTAGGAGACGTTTTATTCTTCCTCCAGACACAGATGATGAGCTGCTTTTGCTTTTTCACACTCCCTATTGCTGGCTTCAGTGACCAGTGATATTATCTAGGGTGAAAAGTAACTTTTGGTCTAACCAAAAGTTTGGGCAAAGGACTAGTTGGTTGCTTTTGTACTCAAGTCAAGGGCAAGACTATATTCACTGGTGTGTTCTGCCACTAGCAAGCTCGGCTCTGGTTGCAACTCAGTAGGTGTTGAGAGGTGGAGATGCATGCCATACCAGTACTTGATAGTTAGGTTTGGGACTTACTCTGGTTTCGAACCTAGAGGTGCTCTGCCCTCAGGTGCTAGTAGTTGGGCAAAGTCTGGTTTGACATTGAGGGGTGCTGCCAGACTGAATCACCCTCAGTTGTAACCTACTGATTTTGACACAGGTGGATAGGCCACCTCCACTTAACCCAGAAAAGGGACATATACTAGTCATTTATATGGTTCAGTAAATATGGAAATAAAACTCCCCAAAAAGGAGACCTCAGGCCGAAAGCAAGGCATTCTGGTGCAGGGAAGATATGTAGCCTTTGGCGTTCCCGTGAAACGAAGGAAGGGGTAGTCACCCCAACGAAAGCCTCGGTGAGGTGAAGGGGGAGCTTCAGCCAGGTGAAGCTCCTTCTCGCCGGAGAGTCTGGGGAAGCTGCGAGAACGCCAGGCGAGAGGTGGCAGCAGCGAGTCGCCGTGCAGCCCGGCCGCGATGGTCGGTCGGTCCATCGGTGCCGCTGCCGCCCCAGCTCAGCCCGGCGGCAGGTCCCGCTGCCGCGCCCGTGGTTGTCCCTGCGGGGCCCGCCATGACATCTCCAGGGCGGCGGGCGGTGCTGGAGGGGCGCAGGGAGGCGGTGGGGGAGGATAGATGGGAGCGCCTTGTCCTGCGGGAGCGGCCGGCATGGCAGCCCCTGGCGTCCAGGGCACATGCGGGTCCCCTCCATGCGGGGCAGGTGCTGCGGCCGCGGGCTCGGGCAACAAATGACCAGCTGTAGGCGCTGCCCTGGCGCCTCGAGTCTGTGGCTGTCCTCATTGCCGCGCTGATGCTCAGCCTGCTGTGAGCGGGAATTGGCAGCAGTTACCCCGGGCAACAATCCCAAAAAATTGGTGGTTTTGCTCAGGTACCAAAACTCCGCACAGCGAGTTGACTGGAGCCCTGGAGTGGGAACTTTCAGGTGAGTGCTGCAACTGCATTCCACACAAGTTTCTCAGCGAAGAGTTAAGGGTGTGCAGGAGTAAAACATGACTTCCATATTCCTTACCCTCTTTGCTCGCAAGAAGACTTCTGAAAACGTGGTAGATTTCCCACCTAGGTTTCCCAAGGATGGGAAGAGGGAACCGAAGGAAACACGAGCCGGGGAACGAGCTCCTGCTTCCGTGTTGCTGTTACCGTTTTGGCTGGCAGATTTCAAGTTCCCAACCCATGACGGCAGGAGCCGCGGTCACTGCTGAGGGGCTGCTCCACATCGACGCCCCCCGCCCCGGGGTGCGCCTCCACACCTGCGCCCGCCGCCTCGCCTCCTCCTTCCCCAGTAAATCAGAGTCCCCCCCTGGCTGCAGGGTTACTGGGGAAATACGGGGGCGCGCCCCTCTGCGGCGACACTGAGGGGGACCCGGTCCGGCCCTACCTCGGCCCCGCCCGGCACGGGCGGCGGCGCCTCATCGGGAGTGGGGCCACCCGCCCCCCTCTCTCCCCCCCAGCGCCGGCTGCACGGCCGCGGCGGGCGCGCTCCTGCTGGGGAGGGGACGGGCAGGGAGGGGCGGAGGCAGGCGGGAGGGAGGGAGGCAGGGCGGGCGGGAGCGCGGCGGCGGCAGATGCTGCGGCGGCGGCTGTGTCTCCTTCGGCCACATCCCGCGGCCGGTGCGCCCGCCCGGCGCGCTGCGCTACGGCGCCGCCGCGCAGCCTGCCCCAGCCGCCGCCGCCGCAGCGGCCCCGCGCCTCGCCCCAGCGGCGGGGCGGTGGATGCCGAGCCCTCCTCGCCCCGGCAGCCAGCGGGCAGCTGTCCTGCGGCCGAGCCCCGCGGAGCCGGACCGGCGCGCTCGCGCGGGCACGGGGACGCACGGGCGCACAGGGGCACACACGCACGCCCGGGGGGGGGGGGCAAGCCGAAGATGCTGCAGCTGGGCAAGGTCAGGACCTTGCGGTGAAACCTGGGGCCGTCGCTC
>NW_016690289.1:774779-853115 GCF_001604755.1 Lepidothrix coronata
CCCCCCCCCGCTTCCTGCCTGCGTGATGTTTCTTTTTGGTGTCGGGTCCTGCGCTGCTCCCCTCGCCGAGGCAGCCGGGCTGGGTTGGGCTGCAAGGAGCAGTGTTTGTGCCTTCAGCCGAGAGGTAACAAAGTACGTTATTTCCCCATGGTTCTTCCTCCCGCGCCTCCCCCCTCCATCGCTTTCCTCCCTTTCTTTCTACGTTAGTCGTTGCTTATGTAGGGCATCCGCGGCATGGTGTCTCCCGACGCCCTGCACTAATGTTGCTCGTTACGGCAGTGAAGTCATGGGCCAGGGAGGAGGAGGAGGAAGACGAAGAAGAAGGAGCCCGGGGACCCGCGGGCGGGGGCAGCGCCCGGCCCTGCGCGGAGCCCGGGCCCTGGGGCGGCTCCGAGCGGCTGCTGCTGCGCGGTTCTGTGTGTCTGTGCTGCATGTGTATGTGTATCTGTGTGTGTGTGCGGAGGGGTGTGTGGGGTGTGTGTTCTTTCTTTGAAGCCACCGTCTGCGAAATCCTGCGCTCGAGGAGCGGGCGGAGGGGGTGGGGAGCGGAGCCGCGATGTGCGCTGTGATGTTTCGTTGATCTATATTTAATGGCTGAAAGGAGAGATGCTTTTCTTTCCTTTACCCTTACCTTACTCTTATTCTGGTGTGTAATGTGCTTGCATTGATCGGTCAAAGCGTAGCTTCAGCTGAATCAAGTCACCACAGAGGAAGGAGGTGCAGTGGCACAGGCAGTTCATGTAATACACAAATTCGTCTGGCCAGGGATCTTGGAGAAAAATGAAAAAAAAAAAATCTAAAGAGGGATAATTTTAGAAACCATGTTAAATTTCCCCTGGAGGGATTGGAAGCACGAATACATGGAAGAGTGTAATACAGTATCTCGTACAGATACATTTTCTTATACTTTGTTAGAGTGTGCTTTGTTTGGATTCAGGGTGTCATGGTTAACCCTATACATTACAGGAAGAAATATCCAAAACTTGGGGAAATATTTAGAAATTAAGAGGTCCCTTTATCGAACACCCAGTTCGAAACTTTATTGGCTGTAGTAATTGATATTTTTGCCCCTTAAAACAAGTATGCCTTTTTATTGGCAATAACAAGGAAAGTAAAAACTTCACATTGCAGGTTTATTTTTAAAATCTATATAGGTAGCCTGTATGTAAAGTGAAAACCGTGAGTCAGCCTGAGCTGTGGTTCGTAACAAACCTCTCCATAAGGTACGTCAAGACTTACGTACCTCAAGATAGAGAGAGGACAACCTAGAAATACATGGAGTTTATGTAAGTCTGTTGTGGCTTTTGCAAAATCAAGGGAGGAAAAAAAATCTTTATCATCCTGTATTTAAGGATATTTTCATCCTGTCTTAAAAAATAAACTGATTATATAACTCATAGGCTGGGTTGATAATTTTCAGACAGCCTACTTAGTTGGTCAGTGTATAAACGACATGGCATGAAGGGGTTAAGGGCAGGTCTCCAGAGAAAGCTGCTGCATATTCTACTAGTGGGCCTCTGAGACTCAAGTGGCTTTAGGGCTTTTATGAGCCTATTTGCCTTTACACAGGTTATCCGGAGAGGAGCCCCAACCTTAAATCCAAACCACCTAGGAAGGCTGTGATATTTAAGCAAAACGTTATACGATGTTCAAATACCCTTGTAATACCGTTTCTGAGCCAAGTTGGTGAAGCCGTCTCTCTTCAGTCTGTTAATGACTTGACCCTTTGGGAGCCTTGACTGACTATCAGTCTGTGTCTCGCAAAACTGCAGAGAACTTGTGATTGATTATCGACATTAATGAGAAGTTGATTAATAGCTCGGGACTGGGTTGAATGTGATTATGTTAAATGTTGTAGTTCCGAAACAGGAGATCGCATCTTGATCACGTTGCACAGAGATGGTTTTTGCAGTCTGTTATATAAGAGAGGCTTGGAAAAAAAAGGGAGTTGCGGGCTGTGCTATGTATACATACCAAAAGAAATACCCCTCAAACCTGCTGGTAGGAAGCAAAGTATTTATTTCTGAATGCCAGTTGTATGACTTTTTGTGGATTGCAAGAAAGATGGTTTTGGGAGAGAACTCCAGCTATAGTGCTCAAGTTCTGGCTGTCAGGTACCTCAACAGACCTTAAAAGCAATAAATAGCTCATTGGTGACACCAGTTTGTGACTTCTGGGTTTTTTGGATAATGATACTAAAAAAATTTCATCCTCACGTAATGAACTCTGACAAGCAGCTGCACAAAATAGAAATAGTAGCAACTAAAAAAACCCAAGATGTTTGCATAATTCTGATTTGCATAATTTACCTTTGCTGATGGTGGTATCAATTTAATGGCTGTGGTTCAGCGTTGAATATTTGTTTCTCAAGACACGTGTAAAATGAACTTATACTACAAAGGAAGTACCAAAGCAGTTTATTTTAAGGGTTTTAAGAAATGCATTTTTAGGTAGGGCTGTAAATTGGCATGTAAATGGAGCAGCTAACAGAATCAGCGGAACTCATGAGTGTTAAATTTTGCACTAAATTTCAGATACACTTTCTATTTCATGGTTCAGTGTGATATGATTTTTAGAGCTGATCACTTGTGGAAATTCCAACGTATCTTTGTTAGGATTTCAAGCATATGTTTCTGTCCTAGAAATCCCTGTTTTCAGAAGTATCAGCAAGATAAGGAAAATGCATTATTACAGTACTCTTCACTTAAATAAGGACCTGTGGGTTTGATGCTTATTGATTGTGCTTGTAAGTCATGAAGTGTTTGAGATTAGTAGTTACAGCTGAGGTTTGACAAAAATGAAAATTATTGTATTAGCCTTTGAAGATCTCAGTAAGATCTTATTGCAGGATGAATTGTGGATGCTTATTTAACTGCACAATATTAAATGTAGTAGTATAGTTATTAATAACATACAAGTAAGCAATAAACTTTAATGGAGGCAGCATTTTTAAATATAGTAAATTTATTTTTTAAGTGACAGAATGACTCTCAAATAGGACTAAACCACATTTGCTCTTAAAGAAGAGGTTGTTTTTGTCATGACAAAAGACATTACACTATGGAAAATGTTATTTTTCTGACCTTTGTTTTTTATGGGTGCATGATGGGAAAAGTAATTTCTTTCATGTGAATAAGAAGTCTCCATGCAGGACAGGAGTGCAGTTCTCTGCTCATGCACTGCAGAACCACATGACCCTTTGGCTAATGGTTCCTTTGTAGTTAGGCTCACTTGGAAAGAAGTCTGAATGTAGCATGGCACACTGAAACAATTTGTTCTGTCCCCTTGGGATGTGCTAACTTTGTGTCACAAATGGGTTGTAAAAGCAGATTGCTTGACCAGATTCTCTGTCACTATACTGGACAAAATTTAAGTTCAGTAATATTGCAAACGAAATATGGTAGCTGTTTGTATGTAAACCAATTGCCATGTGAATAGATATTATTTTTTTCTTGTATTAACTGCCAGTTCAGTGTAAAACTGAGAAAAAGAGAAACAACTCATTATCCATGAGAGCAAGTATTTAATATTTGTTTAAATTTCTCTTGGCATGCTAACTTCTAGTGCATCCTACTGACTCTTAATCTGCCTATTCTACTTTACAAAATTCAGTTATACTAATAAGCAATAACTTCAAGACACATCAGCATGCAAGAGTATGTATTATCTTGTCTTTTTTGTCACTGCCTATTTTACTGAAGTTTCTAGAAAAAAAAATAAACCCAAACCAGGCTTCTAATGAAACTAAAACTCTGTGCTTCCCAAAGCTGCCAAGAAGATGATAACTTTCTAAAATTCATATATAAAATAACCGTGTTTGATGTTGCATTTTGTTGTGGTTCATTGCATTAGTCGTAGTAATTCTACTGTATAACAAACCATTATCTTTTGCTTGTTTTAATTCATTTTAAGAAGCCACATATATGCACAGTTTGAGTAGTAACATCCAAAATCAAGAACATCTGAGACTCAAAGGAGCTTTACATTTTCTAGTGAAAGATTTTGCCTTTTCCCCTCCTATTTTTCCTACATTTCCCTCTCACTCTTTTTTTTTTATTTTGTTTTTGCCAACTTTGCAATTGATTTCTTCATCTCCCAGAAGTCTTCACAGTGCAGCAATTTCCTTTTGGTCAAGAAAATTACTTTTGGAAGCTGACAGTAAAACTTGGATTTATCTGCTTAGTGTAACATACATGTATTCTTTTTTAAGCCATGGCTACACTCTCCTGTTCTAACACAGTCAGTTGTTATTCAGCTAAGCAGCACCAAAATATCCCTTTAAGGTTGAATTTTTGAAGGGAGACAAATGAAATAAACAGCTAATGTAAACAGGTATTCTGATGAGATTCTTAATTGTTTTAAATCTGCTGGATAAGACTTAGCTCTTACACACTCATTTATATTAGATTAATTTCTTTCACATTACTAAGATGTTTGGGAAAATAATTAGAAATAAGTTGCAATGTTGTGGTAGAAAATTACTGTACCTTTTAGCTCCACTAGGATTACTAAGGGTTGTAATCTGCATCCTGTAAAGGTATAACATGCCTTCCATCAGAATCAGCAAGCAGTTTGGAAGGACGACTGGAAAGGAGCATCTCAGAAGTAACTCAAGGCTCCAGACAATGAGTTTCAGGGTAGTTCCCGTTTCCCGAGGGAGTACTTCTGCAATTTTTGAAGCTGGAAAGCAAAAAAGCGTGCACTGAATGTTGAAAACCGAACGTGTGAACCTTACAGTTTTTCTTTACAGTTTTCCACCAAAATACTGAAATTCATGAGTGTGTGTATTTTTGGAATGCTAGCTGATCTAGAGATGTTTTTGTTGGTTTTGTTTGGATGTTTTTAATGTATACATTATTTTAGATTTATGTGAGCAAATAAACTAACTTTTCTGAGGACGACATACATGAATCAAATCCTGACATCCTAGTATTTTGTCCTAATGTTGTAGTTGGCTGGTGTCCTACTTAGAGGGGCCGGGACCAGTTTACCACTATGTGGGTATAACCAAAACTGTGTATTCTACACTCCCTGTGTAATTTCTGATGGACTGTTAATAATGGATCATTTCCAGCAGCTACCTAGGGCACAACTGACACCTCAGGCTACAAGCTGGGTGTTAAAGAAACCCCGGGAGGGGTGTTTCTTTGTCTTCACACTAGTAACTGTGATAACAACTGTGATAACTCCCCTCAGGGGAGGCATTAGCACCTTCACACCCAGCCTGAGGGGGCACCTCTGCTAATGGGCCATACTGGAGCGGCATAATAGGCAGTTGCAACCACCTAGACCATCAAAGAATCCGAAAATATCCTATGACTCAGAGCTGAATCACCCATCCTGAAACTCCCCGCCCTGGGGGAGGTACTGGACATTCCCACTTGAACCTGAGCGCATATAATCTTGGAGTCTTGGGACTTCTGGTACCACTCGTCAGATCCAGAGGAGGACCAGAATTTCAATAGGACTTTGACTGCCACTGTCGACAAGACTGAGATCATTACTTCAACAGGACTGTGACCATCACCCAGACCAACAGGTTTTCCTTTCCTTTTACTTTGCACCCAGGGGGACCATGGGGTGCTCAGCACAGGGGCCAACCAAACGCTGTTCTGTTTTTGCCCAGTGTGCTGGGTTGTATATTTGTTTTCTGAGGGTGAAAACCACTTTTTCTCTGTATCATTGCATTTATTGTCATCTTTTTTTTAGTAAATTGTAACTCTGACTTGTAATCTCTCTTGAGTTGGGTTCATTTTTCCTGCGGGTTTACTTCTATAACCAGCGCAGCTGGTTTATTTGAAAGCAGGTTTATTTGAAAGCAGGTTGTTGTTGTCCCAGTCAAATTTGCTTGTTCAAAAATAATCGTTCTTCTTGCCAAGAGGTTGACTGTTGCTTTACCTGTTTGGCATATGGGAAGGCAAAAGCCTTTTCATGCTCATTTTTTTCATGAAAAGTGTCATGGCATTACATATGGATGTTCCTATTCAGGGAAAAGCAGAGTGAGAAGGCAGAAGGCTATGTCAGAGAATTGTTATCTAAGGAAACAACAGCTTAAAGGTTTTCAGCAATGGAAATGGCTCAAGGTTAGACATGGAAATCCTGCCTGGACAAACCTTTTACTTGTTGTCCTCTATCCCAGAATCTGTAGAGTAATTGAGTTCTTTAAATAAGCAGATACCTGAAGACATTCCTAACACCATAATTTTCTGACATTTATTATATCAACTAAACTTCAGGATATCTTTTGAATGTGCCTAATTTCTGAATGGCGTGATACTGTACTAAGTGAGATTCTACATGATCTAGAAGCTGAAGTTTCGTAGAAAGTTGGAGTTGGGGCTGCTAAACAGTTTAGATACTAAATACAAAGTGGTGTATATAGTGACTTCTTCCAAATCGAGCATTTTGACAAATTTTAACAATATGATTAGTCATATTTGATATTTTCTGAATATTTCTGATGAAGTACCTGTATTCGTGATCGTTACCTGAACCTTCAGTTCAGTGCCTAACCTCGTCTGACCTAGTGTGCTTAGAAATGCAGTGACTAGAACAAAAAAAGATCTGGGTCTTTTAAAAAGTTTGTGTTTTAATGAAGAAAGTTGATAGTAATTGATGAATTGCATAATTCTTGATGCAAATGGTTTTAAAGCTTGAGTTACAAGAATAATATGATTTTATATGTGGATTTCCACTGCAGTGCTGATGTATGTCATCTAGTGGTACAGGGGAAAACTTGGAAGTGTGACAGTGCATCTCTTCTTTATAAGTGTTCAAAATATAGAAGGCATAATGCATTCTCAAAATTTTCATTACAGTTAAAGCAACAGAAGACAGTTGGCTTCTCTTTTCTTTATTTCTGTTATTTAACTGCATTAGACTTAGCCACAGAAGGATTTGGAGTAACAGGGTTGGAAGTTCTGACCTGCTTAGGGGTCACCAGGTTAATTCCCAAATGCCTCAGCTATGTCTATGTGATTTTCAGAAGGTGAAGTTTGGTCCATTCTGAGAAAATAGTGTTTGTCATCTGCCATAGACGTCGAGGATTAACCACTACACATACATTCATTTTATTGATGACTTACAGCATTCTGTAGTTGAATCCGTAGGAGGTAGACAATACCAATTCCTCTTTTTCTGCCATATAAACATGATGGGCCCTTAAAGATTTTATAGGTTCACTAGTATGTATTTTTGGTTGAAAGTGTTTCTGACAAGATTGGCAGCTTATTCCACTTATTTTTTACTTGTGAATTCTATTGCCTTTACCAAGAACAAGTAAATTATTACACAGAGCCTCAAGAGTCTTGGGGGACTGACTTAAATGTCTTCAAAGAAGAATGGACAGGTTGAGCTTAATTAGAAACATGCATGTCTAATCAAAGGGTAAATTTAGAATCATAAGTTTTAAGAACTGGCATTAAAAGCAGAGTCATGATACCAAAAAAGTCTTTTTCATATAAATGGGAGCATTGAATAGAAGTCATAGTATATCTGTGAAGCCTAATGCACTATTCTGATAAGCGATTGTTTAATACCCTCAGGTAAATAGGCCTTCCTAATATGTGTCATTACATAGCTTTTTCAATAAGAACAAATTCCAAAGCATGCATTTCTGGTCAAATTATGGAAGTTCGTTAGCCTCTGAATGTTTCCACTGGGATCCTGTGCACTTAATTCTCGATGCTGAGTCTTATAATGAGCACCCAAAGGATGGATAATACTCCTCATTTCAGAAAGGAACAAACATTTCTGTGTATCTTATGAAGCATAGATCTGTGTGGCAGTTACTTTATGTGGATGAAATGGAAAGCTATGGTGTGAAATGTAGCCTTTACATCTCTTCTTTTCCTGTTTTGAGGTTGAGTTTTGATTAGTTGTCTTAAAGGTTCCCTCTCTATAAATACATTTTAATTAAAAGTAGCAAAGATTAATCAGCTTTGTAATTCTTACTTTTCTATCCCTAAGTCTAGGAGGCACAGTTCTTATTTAGGTCTTGCTGGTTTTGTTTTGGTATTTTTTTTTTCCAATCTAAAGAATTGTGAATTTTTGGTAGTAAGTAATAAATATTTCTTGTATTTCATATGTATCAGTGTAACAATATTTGAACTGAGCAGAGGAGACATCTGTTTTTGACTGGTAAAAACAAAATTCCAGGCTTTGATCATGTTTTATGCCTTCAGTTTAGCTTACAGTGGATAAAAGTTTGCACAGATAAGTAAAGCAATTTTGTTTGATTCACAAAATAAGTGTTTGGTGGTTTTTTTGGTTTTTTTTGTTGTTGTTGTTGTTTTTTGTTTGTTTGTTTTGTTTGTTTTTGTTTTTGTGAGCAAGTGCAAAACAAGGATTTGAGGAATGTGCTGTACCTGACAGTACCAGCTAAGTGGTACATAAGTCTGACCTACTTTCAGGATTTTGGGACATCTTGGATTTTCGAGATCTGGCATTTCTGTTTGACCTCCTGAACACTCTGGTGTCATTTCATTGGAAAGCCTACAGGGTAAAGTCATTTAAAAGAACCTGATTTTCCTGTTTGTGTGTGAAATCCCTATGTGTATTTACTGAAACCAGAACTGCCCAGTAAGAGGGAGCAGGAGTTTCCTCTACAACTGTGCTCTACCCACCAGAGTCCTCAGGCTGACATTGCTGATGGATCCCTCTGAGACTCTTAGCATGGTCTCCCCTAAAAATACCCAGTGAGGAGCTACTTGGCTTTTGATCAGTGGCGATGACAATATTTCAGGTCCCCAAATGACAGATTATTGGTTATCTATTGACAGAACAGACTTGGAGCAACAGGGAGCTACAGTGTTTATCAAGGAATTAAACAGTCTGCAATATAAATGGCTTTTATGTGTTTGTGGGGTTTTTTTTGTTTGTTCTAGTTTTGGTTTTTGGTTGGTTGGTTGGTTGGTTTTGATTGGGTTTGGGTTTTTGGGGGTTGGGGTGGTTTTTTTTTTTCAGTGTACACAATGTCCACAGCAGAGAAGGAGATCTGATATACTGGTTACAGCAGATGAAAAAAAGGCTGGGTAGGAAGTTTAGAACAGGGAGACAGACTGGAAAGCACAATTGCTATATTGTAATGAATAGAAAAGATGCTGATTCAATCTTTTAACATAGGTAGCTGATCCAGTCTGATTTCTAGCAAATACTTTTAGAAATACATTTTTAGGAGTGTTTTATTTACAAAAGTGCATCAGTTCTAACAGGATATCTTGCACAGATAAGCAATAAACAATTTAAACATGTTTAAGAAATGTATGCATGCATGCATATATTCTACTTGTATACTGTAAGCACGTATGGAATTAGTTGCATCTGTGTCAAATGTTAAAATTCCTCTGTTATGTTACATAACTTGCGTATTAACCTCAAAAGCAATGTAGTTTTGTATTCTCCCCCTGACAAAACTGAGTTGTACTCTTACTGAATTTGGTAACAGAAATCCATCTGATTCAATGGGAGACCTGTGTTTTACTAGACATACCTTAGCGAAAATATTTTTTTCTGTTTAGCCAGCCTTCTTTCACTTGACTCTTCAGTAATTCCATAAGATAGTGTTTGTCATGAAACAGTTGTGATGGTTTTTTATGGTTGGTTGGGGCTTTTTGTTTTCTTTTTGTTAGATTGGTTTTTAAAAAAGAAAATTACAGGTATTACAGTGTTATCATAAAACAGACAGGACATCTGCCTGTTTACTACATCTCAGTAGTAGCTAATATTTTTTGTACTGTTTGGTCAATATATGAGTTGTGGAGGGGAGGGGGGAATGGTGGAGAAGTGGGAAAGAGAAGGAAAAAATCAGAATGCTAGTTTGTTTAGCTAACTTATCCTACTGACATATCCTTCCTGACCTGTAAAACAGTATAGTTCTGGAAGTATAAAGTTTGTTTACCTGATGTTGTAGTGTGCTCATCAAATGGGATTGCTCTCTAGGAAGTTGTATAGACCTCTAAAACAAGTAACTGAGTTTTTAAATTCACTTTTTCACATACCCTCAGTAAAATTCCAGGATTGTAAAAAAGAAGCAAGGACTCCTGATTTTTGGAGGGCTTAATATTCTTATCATAACATTTAAATATCCATGTTTTTCAAATACTTTTCTAATAAACCTTTATTTAAATATAGTCTATTGATTCTATTTGGATTTAATAACTACACAGTATTAGCAGGTGGCCAAAAATAAGATTTTTGTCATGTTTTGTTTAGGAGTATCTAATTTGTATATACTATGTCATATATTCTTATTTTTGCTTAACAAAAGAGAATGAGTAGTTAGTATGAAAAAGATAAGTTGGCCAGGAGGAATGGGACAAATGGAAAAGTGATTCTGTCTTGAAATGCAGATATATAGCTGTCCTCCAGAAATAAACTTTGTATCTATAAGCTGGTATTGTGAAATAAATCACAAGTCTTTAACCCTTTCCGGTAAACTACTGTAAGCTGCACATTTCAGGGAATGGAATACAAAATTAAAATTGTTTTAGCTATTCTCAAACTCCACTGAAGTAGTAGAAGATTTATTGCATTGATGCTGCCTCCTTTAGCTGATCTGAAACCAAACACATCTGAACTTATACCATTCCAACAGGCAAGGTTCTTCATGAATTATACAGGCAAGCTGAGGTGCTGTCACTACCACTTACTGCCAAGGCTGATTTTGCTTCTGAATGGGACCACTGACTGAAAACTTGTACCACATTTCTACGTAGACATTTCTACCTTTATATGTGTTCCCCCACCGTGATACAGAACCTGAAGTGTCTGTCTCACTTAATATGGTTCTGCCATAACTGTTATTAAGTACTGTAGTCTTGTTATTTCACTGTAAGGAAACAAATATTTTTTTCCTTAAAAAAAAGTGAAGAACTTCCTCTAGCCTGAGTTTCAGGTGGCTACTAGACTTCCTAACAAAATGATAGACAATTTACAAATTTCAAATTCTCTCTCGTTTTTATTTTACAACTTTTATTTGAATAGCAATATTCCACATATATTAATATATGTGCATTCAGGAAACATACAGAAGAACAGGTATTCCCAAATGTGTTCTTAGCATCCAAAGCTTGCACTTCTATCCTTAGTCTGTAAAAGGAAAGGGTTGGAGACTTGCGATTGATTTCACAATACCAGGTTTAGATACAAAATGTATTTCAGAGGCACAGCTCTACATCTGCATTTTACAGGAACAGTTGAAGAAAGGAAGGCCAGCAAAAAGCTTTTTCTTCTTTGCACATGAATCACTCTAGAGCTTCTTCAAAAAGGTGGCTTAACTTGCTGAATGAATTTATAGAACATTGTGTGATGTTTTTGATGTTTTAATCTTCACATTTTTCATTCATGTGTAGAAGAGAAGAATAAAAAGGGACTTGCAACTTGTAAACATTTATGCACCAAAAACTTTTGAAGATATATGCAGAGTTTTTAATAATATCTAAATATGACATTTAAGTATTACCCAAAACATAACAGACGTAAAGCAGTATATATCTCTTAATTGTTTATTTCTGTCAGGCAGTCTTCCTCTTTTGTAAAGACTTTTTCTTCAGTTGTCTTGAAGCAGTCATTAATGGCTTAAATAAAATATAATGGAAATTGCAGTGGCCTTGTGAATTCTGTTCTTGCTTTTTTTTTTAAATTATTTTAAGCAGCTGGGATCTCTCCTTGTCTCTGACAGAATGCAGGTGCTATCACTTGTTAACAGTGTGCATGTGTTGTATATTGCATCCCTCTACAGTATATGAGACTACTTTATAGCTGAAATAATTTTATGGTGCAAAAAGGTGTTTTCAAGGGGCTGAAGCTGCTGCGTCTAGCTGTAGGCTAGCTCATAGGGGAAAACCTCATGAAACTTCTTCAGTCGCCCTGTTTGGAGCTGTTGTTTCAAACTTTCCTACTGTTCACATGAAATCAAACTGTTTAAATGGAAATCAAAGTGTTTAAGTGGAAGGGTATTTGCTGCATATTGATACTGAGTTTCAGTAGGCTAATTTTGTTATGGAACTAGACCTAAGTTACAACAGGACCTTGAAGCTAGTTGTAAATATCCTAGTGTTTCCCACATTGAAATACAGAGTGAGCTCAAGACCTCTGAGTTGATCTGTGACCCTTTACAAGCAGTAGTAAACAGAACTATAGTCTGGACTGTGCTGCAGCAGTCTGCCTGTGGGTGGCATATAACCAATTCCCTCCCAAGGTGCATTTAGAAAATTGCGTGCAGTAGATTCATTAACTGTACCATGTATGAAAGACCATATGCAAGAATGCAGATGGAGGAACAGACTGGAATCATCTAAGCAATCAAACATAGTGGTGGCTCTTTATTTTGTACTACATCAGTGTTTTGACAACCGTACTTAGATCACAACCCTGTTGAACCTGTGCGGTCCAAAACATACTCACAGATGGTCCTTGTGCTGAAAAGTTCAAAAACCTAGCTAACAGAACTGCTGAAGGAAAAACAAGTCAAGAGGGGTTTAAAACGGGTCAGGAACAAGCATGAAAATAGGATCCTGGTTGCTTATGTACTCTGTCTCCTAGAACTTATAGCCCTTTCTGTGTTGCTTAAGCAAATACCTGTCTCTTGTTACACTGCTCTCAGCGCATGGGTGTCATAAAACTTAACTTTTGTTTGACCACATCCAACATTTTCCAAAGCTGTTAACATGTTTTATGTGATGTAAGAGGTTTATTTTTTTTCAAAATAGGAAAAGTCATTACTGAGCTTCTGTCACATCTTTAAGAAAATGAAAAGTAAAAAGACAGTAATTTGAAGGAGTATAAAGGGGGGTGGGGTAAACTGTGCTGGGTCCCTTCTCTCTGAGAATTTTAAAGAAGAAAATCAGAACTTGCTTTGGCAAGAATAATGAAGTTGTACAAAGCATCAGTGAATACTCTGCTGCTGGTCCCTTACTACACCATTAATACTACAATGTTAATATAGAATGTGTAAGGAATGTTATTAAACCCATTTATAAGCAAGAGAGTGTTGCTGTTGTTTCATCATGTACTAAGGGAGGAAAGACAACTTCTGTTCCATCCTTGTTGTGGCACCAATTCCCTTTCAATCCTTTTTTGTTTCAAGCGAAAAGAAGCAGTCTCAGTGCAGGATGATGAGGGACAAATGTTTGAAGTTCCTATATCCATAGGTTTTCTTCTTCAAACAAGCATCAAGTTGATGTTGAAGTAATTAAAGATTCTTTCAGCAAAATAGTTAGTGTAGGTAAGCTCTAGAATGTTTGGACAATCTCTCAGCAATTTCTTCTCACTTTCACAAAACATCAGTACTATTCTAATATCTGTTTGTCTAAAGATATCTCAAAGTTTTTAAGATGATTTCTCACAAGGGGTCTTTTCTGACATAGTTTTTCTTGACATTAATTTTTTAAGGAGAAATAAACAAACAAAAGACAAAAGAAACAAAAAGGAAACAGAAGGGGAAGGGGCCACGGTGGCCAAGCACCCTAGGCTTTGGCTCGGTTGTTCAGAAGGTAACTGTAGACTTTTCTTCGCACTTGGTTTATTAGATAAAAGTTTCCTTTATCACTTCATGTGTTTAAAATAAAGTAAAATAGCTCAACAAATATAGGTGTCAAGAATGTATAATTTTTTGGACATGTTATAGATGGTGTTTATTATCCTGGAATAATGTACAGGTAGCAATATAATACACTATCAAAACCATAATTAATGTAATACTAACTTGAAAAAGAAAATTTGTTAAACCTTACAAATTCCATGAAGCATTAGTTACAGCTTTTGTAGCTTCTGCTCTTTCACTTAAAATAATAATTAAAGAAGTTTTGCAGAGCAAAATTAATTTAATTTATTGGAAAAATCTAATTTGCACAACTCTGATCCATTCATATACTTGTAGTCAGCCTTGATAGTATGTTCTTTTGAAATTCACAGTGAATTTTAGAACATCTGCCTTCTAATTATTCTAAATATCACTATCCTAAAAGCATGTATATAAAGAGATGTTTTTATACATTTCTGTTCTAGGAGGTGCTCGAATCATGTCTTTGTTTTTCTTATCCATTGTTCCTCTAGGTTGTTAGATTACAATCAGCAAAGATTGTGGAGCTAACAAACCACTTACACCTTAAAGGGTAGATACAGTGAATGACAAGGGTATTTCCTACAGATATAATTGAAGAGAAAATTCAGTTTAAAATCCTTAGTTTCTAGGAGATAAGTTTGTTTACCAGTATGTGTGAATACAGCAAAGTACATTATCTCCTTTATCCGTGTCATAGGTAATTTTTTATGTTCTTATGATGGTTAGAGTTTGAATCTTTATTTATTTGTTTATTTTTCTTCTTCCAATAGACTATTCCACAATTTAGTACCCTTCCCTGATATCGCTCAGTCTCCTCTCAAAAGCTTTGCTCTAGACTTTATTACCTGTGTTTTCAGGTACTAGCTGGCTTGTTTTGGATGCTGCTTTTTTGCTAAGTTAGGGCACAGGCTCTTGTTAGTAACAGAGAACCTGATCTCACTCCTCATCACTGTGGTAACATGAATTTCTATGGCATAACTTTATCAGTCTGTGACTGTCAAGCAGGATAGTTCTGGTGTGGATAGTTCTGTTATACATTCAAGAACATATCTGATCAAATGGTAATAAAAGCTGATTTGGGCTTCAGAACTAGATTCTAGACAACAGTGTATTTGCTCACTGAGATGTGGAGGACTTTATACTGATCCTGGCATCTGCCCATCATCTGCATTAAAAATTCTACTTATGTTCTAGTTATAGGAGATTTAAAGTCTCTAATAATTGTCTTTGAAAGGTCATGGTGATCAAGGGAGGTTGCTGAGGACTGGAGGAAAGCAGAGATAATTTCTGCCTTCAAGAAGGATGGTCTGGGGAAGTCAGCCTCACCTCAGTCCTTGGGAAGATGGTGAAGCAAATCCTCCTGTAAAGACTTTCCAAATAGATGAAGGACTGAAAAGTTATTGGGATAGTCTTAATTGATTTATGAAGGAAAAGACAGACTTTACCAGCCTGATAGCCTTCTATGGTGAGATATGATGACCATGTTGGGTAAAGGAAGAGCAATGAGTGTCATTTATTAGGACTTTATGTGAGACTTTTGACAGTCTCCCATAAGCTACTCATAGACAAGCTCTTAAAGTACGGATGAGATAAATGAACAGTGACATGGGCTGAAAACTGTTGGACCTGATGGGCTCAAGGGTTGTCATGAGCAACATGAAATCCAGCTGGAGGCCAGGCAGTAACCATATACCTCAGGGGTTGATGAGGTGACCTCTATTGTTGAACATCTTCATTCCTGATCTCAGTAATGGAACACTAATTTACACTCAGCAGGTTTGCAGATGATACAGATCTTGGAGGAGTAGCTGATAGACCAAAGGCTTGTGCCACCATTCAGAAACAAGTTACCAGGTTGGAGAAAAGAGCTGACAGGAACACTGTGAAGATCAAAATGCCAAGTTTTGCACCTGAGTTGGTTGCACCTCTTGCAGTAGTATATGCTGGGGCCAATGGAGTGGAAAGCTGCTTTCAGAGAAGGATCTAAAGATCCTGGTGGACAAGCAGAATGTGAGGCAGCAGTGTGTTCTCATGGCAGAGAAGTCCCAACAGCTTCCTGGGCTGCAGAGGAAAGTTACTCTTCCATTCTATGCAGTAGTGATGAAGCCACCTCTGGACAACTGTGCACAGTTCTGCTGCATTTCTAGATAATTCACAGCTGTTCTTTGACTTATGCTTTGACATCTGCATTATCTCAAAGAAATTCAGATATTAGTGGACTACACTGTCAGTTTAACTGTTACTTAATACTGAACGAGGAACAAGGCTTTAAACTGCGAATGGAAGCTGTTTGGGACTAAGGAGCAGCCTTGGGTGTGGGCCTGGTGTGTTTCCACTGGCTTTTAACACAGTAGACAACTGCTTTATGGGAGTCTGTGTGTGGTCTTCAGATCGTACATTGAATGTTGTGGTCATCCCAAGAATGCTTGCGTTAGTTACTGTGGCTTTTCCAGCACGAAGAAGCCTCTTGCCAGGCAGATGCAAAGGGATGCTGCCTGAAAACTTAGGCATCACAAGATGTAAAGGAGCTTTGCATGGTTTCTAGTACTGCCCAAATGCCTGCCGTAAGGGTATCTGTGCAGCACTATTCAGCTTTGCCTGAGACTGCCTCTTCTACATTCAAGAGCTTGTCTCCCAAAATTCAGAATTCACAGTAGCTAGAGCTGGATCCCTGAGGAGCCATCATCAGGATATTTCGAGAGTCTCATTACAGTTTTCTCTAGAGCAGATGCTGTATGATTTTGTTAGCAATTGGTCTTCATTTCATTTCACCAGTCACTGATACAGAAGTCTAATTCAAATAAAGTGATGCGTATGTCTCAAATTAGTCTGCTCCTGGAACTGGAGAAGTATATGTACAGAATCACAGAATATGCTGAGTTGGAAGGGACCCATCAGGATCCTTGAGTCCATCACCTGGCCCTGTGCACGACTCCCCAAGAATCACACCATGTGCCTGAGGGCACTGTCCAAACACTTCTTAAACTCAGACAAGTTTTGTGCTGTGATCACTTCCCTGGGAAGCCTGTTCCAGTGTCCAAGCACCTTTGGGGTGAAGAACATTTTTCTACTACACAACCTAAACCTCCCGTGACTTAGCTTCATGCTATTTCCTCCAATCCTGTCACTGGTCAAGAGAGAGAAGAGATCAATGCCTGCCCCTCTTCTTCCCCTCATGAGGATGTTGAAGATTGCAATGAGGTCTCCCCTCAGTCTCCTCCAGCCTGAACAGACCAAGTGACCTTAGCCACTCCTCAATATTGCTTCCCATCCAGACCCTTCACCATCCTCATGGCCCTCCTTTGGACTCTCTCTAACAGCTTAGTCTCTTTCCTATATTGCAGTGCCCAAAACTGCACACAATATTCAAGGTGAGGCGGCCCTAGTGCAGAACAGAGCAGGACAATCCCCTCCCTTGACTGGCTGGTGATGCTTTGCCTGATGCTCCCCACCAGGACACAGTTGGCCCTCCTGGCTACCAGGGCACTGCTGACTCATATTCAACTTGGCATTGACCAGGACCCTCAGGTTCTTTCCACAGTTCTGCTCTCCAGTCTCTTGTTCCCTAGTCTATACACAGAACCAGGGTTGTCCCATCCCAGATGCAGAATCTGGTACTTTCCCTTGATAAACTTCATATGGTCGGTGATTGCCCATCTCCCTGATTTGTTGAGGTCCCTCTGCAGAGCCTCTCTTCCCTCAAGGAACTCAACAGTTCATCTCAATTTAGTGTTGTCAGCAATCTTACTTAGTATTCCATTGAGTCCTCAGTCCAAGTCATTAATGAAGATGTTGAAGAGAACTGGGCTGAGGATATAACATCTCTCCTTTTTTCTGTTGCTTCTGGGATACCCTGGACACTGATCTGTGTTCTTCATTTTTATTTTTATTTTCTTTTTTAAGAAAACCAAGGCAAAGTGTTTGCAGCAAAAGACCAGTGGTCTCTGTTGGAAAGCTGTGGATTAATGGCTTGCAATTTCAAACTATTCTAAAAATAAACACTTCACAATTGGAATTTACATTTATGATATAATTGATGATAGGAGATGCCTCTTTAATATTCAGATTGCAGAATGTTTTTTCTTTTTTTTTTTTTTCTTTAATAATGAAGTGTCTGAAATGAGCTATTGCTTTCTGCTTTATTTTGAGAAAGTTGTGTAAGTTTGCTTGAAATACCCTGTATTTTTGGACCTGGAGTGATGATAGCAGAAAATGAATGCTTCATTTTTGAGCACATTTGTGTTGGACCTGAAGAGCATGATCTACTGAGGTCTGCACAGGTAGTTCCTCATTATACAGTATAAGAATTGTCATCCTAACACCAACTAGATCAAAAAGTCAGAAGGTAGTTTTGTAATAGAAAGTCCTTTTCCCCTCTTATTTTGTGTGGACAGGGTTTTGTGGGAAGGGAGAAGTGTCTGGACAAATGATGGCAAATTCGATGACTAAACTAAACATGAACAAAATTTAATTTCCACTTTATAAAAATGTATCCGTGTGACAGTAAAGGTTTGCAACATTATTTTACAGTGTTGCATAGATGGGTGATCTATTATTTTGGTAGCTATCTTCAGGTTTGCTCTATTTTCTCATTAACTAAGTGAAACATTAAATTTTATAAAGCTATAGGTATGTGGTGATTCCCTGTCTTTCAACAGTGGAGTATTAATTTATCTGTTTTTCTAGTTGTTCCTACAGACCGGAAGTCCCGGGCTAATGGAATGTGATGAGAAATCTCATGGGATCTCTTTGATTACAAAGAATGAAACCAGAATTGATTCTCTAATGTATTAACCTTGCATTCTTGCTTAAGCCTTTTTGTGATGGTCTGCACTGGTTACAGGTTTGAGTTCTGGGTCATAAACTCTTCCAAATTTTATGATAATTTTAAGTATCTATCTTCTGAGTTGTTTCTCTGTGGGAGCAAAACCTCTAGAGTGTGTCAAAAACTGGTTTTGATTAAAGAAGCTGTTGGGTCCTGTGCTACTAATGTTAGAAGTGGAGAAGTGCAGGTCAAAGATCAGGCCCTGAAAGCTCTTCCTGCTCCCAGTAATGCAGCTACCTTAAAAATCCCCGCTCCTTTAATTTTAATTCTGAAGTCCTAAAGTGGTTGTAGACGGTAAGGATGTATGCCTATATCAAAGCTGGTTTTATCAACACAGATTAAAAATTGGGGAAGAAGTTTCTCAGGCTTTTTGTAGGGATTTGGAAGCTTCTGATATAAGATTGTTTAGAGGATTTGTATATGACCTAGGACCATTGGCCCCACACCTCTAGGTATGGAAAATCTTTGTATTCCGGTCAAAACAATCAAATCCTGTTCATAACTACTGTCAAAATTCTGTTGACATAAGTGGGACCCATTACATGAGTGAAACTAGTGGAATTTGCCACAAATTATATTGTCTCCTAAGGAATATGATGGTCTGTTTTAACAGAATTTATGGTTCATGATCAAGACCAATATTTAGTCTACAAGAATTGTACTGCGTATAAATTAATTACATGACCTGCCTAAAGAGGACCTTAAGAACATTGCAGACTTAAGAGCCTGAAAAAAAACTTCTCTTAAAAAAAAAGTAGTATACATTCTTAACTGGAGATGCTCCTTTTGAACGGAGTGCTGAGGAAACATACTGAAAATGGTCAGAGAAGACTAGCTGAAGAAAAAAGGTTGTCCCAGTAAAACCTCGACTTGTTAGAATGGCACGGTTAATGGGTGCAATTAACAAAATCAATTGGTTTTAAGAAAAAGTTTTATTTATGAAGCTAGTCATGTGAGTGCAAAGAAAATCTGATGTCATTTCTAGGAAAGAGCAGAACTTGGGGGTTTAGAAAAAGGGAGGAGGGATGAGTCTTTCCCAAGCAAAATCACATGTTATGCATTGGATTAAAAATTGGGTGAATAATCTCAAAAAAAAAAAAAAGAGTTTAAGGATCCTTGTTTTTTCAGTGCAATCAGCTGAGATGCTGCAGGTGTATTGAGAAGGGTCTTACTGGAGTGAATCATGATCTAGAAAACACCTGCAGAAGATGATAAATAAGCTCAAGCTGTCTTTCTTTGCCAGATGAAGCAGATGGATTGCATATTTGTAGCACCTCACAGGAAAGTGGTTTCTGATGGAGGGCTTTTTAATTTTGTAGCAAATAAAACAATAGGAGTTGGAGGCTAATATTGAACAAATTGATTTTAGAAATGAGTTTAGACTTTTAATAGTGGTTACAGTGCATAATGAAAATAAAACTGTCAAATTACAGTAGTCTTAATGTATTTCTAGCTTATTCTTCTCCAAACATGTTACTTAAGAAATAAAGGTCACTTCCTAAGATTGCAGTAAAAACTACATACAACCTTTATAAAACCCAGCTCTTATAGACTACTAAGTATCTTTTGGTTTTTAACAACCTAGGCACCTACAAGTTCAGCTTGCAGTCTTGGGTTTTAAGGTTTATCTTTTCCAAGCCTTGATGTGGTATATAGTATACCACTAGTTTTTTAGTTCTCGAGGATAGAGAACTATATTTAGGGTAATTTGTATCAATTTTGACTCTCAGAAATTGGCAGTAGATTTATTAGCAATAGAAAGTGATAGCTCTCTCTTTCTCATGCATTTCTGCCATGTCAGTCTACTGCTACATCTCTAAATCCTAGCATGTATCCTGGTGTATATCCTGGCATTCTACTCTTGGTAGTGCTGATTAATATGTAATATTTTGTATCTACCTTCTAGTCCATTTCCCAGTGTTTACATCCAGCTATGATTATTTTGTTGCTTGTTAAGTGTGAGTCTTATTGCTTTTGTAGGCATTTAGTAAAATTTCAGTGGTTAGAAAAGTTTGTTGGGAAGTTATAATACCTTTTATAAATAATGGAGAGTTTGTGAAACAATGTAATTTTGTAACTTATGGGATTTTATTGCTTCCTAAAAAAAAGAAAACACATTGGCCCTTTGATTGCCTGTGCCTGGCTCATTCCAAGACAACATGCATCAGTCTTTTAAATCCTGGTTTCCCTCAAAATATAATGTCAATTTGTAATTATGTTTTCTCTGAAGGGTGATGACCAATGTAATCTGAGCACCTTTAAATGATTTAGAAATGATTTGTTATAGGAAGATATGTCATTTAGAACAAGGTAACTTGTAAGAGTTTAGTGACCAAAATTGTCACTTTTTTTCTTTGTTTTTAATCCATTACACTTATAAATAGAAATGGATCAGATAAAATGAGGATTCAGTATTTTCCCCCTCAATTATAGTAGTAACAGCTCTTTAGTGAACCAGGAGTTCAGAAATAGAGCTTCTCATAACTAATTGAGAGAAATGCACGTGCAAGTAGAAAATGATTCTTGTGCTTATTTTTATACTCAGTGTTTCAACAGCTGCATATCTCAATTACGTGTGGCTAATTAGAAGCCTGGCTTAAAGGCAGTACTGCTCTGGGGTTTGAAAAAGTACATTGGGCTATTTATCACAAGAATAAAGTTCTGAGTCTATTTTCACTCGGGACTACCTCTTCCATGCTGAAAACCTTGTTTTGGTGCATAAGTGCTCCTTATTTGCCTGGAGAGATGAGGCACTGCCTTCAGTTGTATTTTGGTTACTCAAGTGCTCTTTGTTCATAGGACCCTTTTTTTCAGAGGATGCTAACATGGACCTATAATCACTATTTGGATTGTCAGCCTGTTGGCCTCTTAAAATCCACAGATAAAGATTGGTGGCTTTTTTGTTTTTAATGGTATTAATATTTGGTTCAGGGAATGATGATAGTTTTCTCCTGCTGGGTCCAGGCAGAAGTGAAGTCTTAAAGTCTTATGTAATTATCACTGTTTACTGGTGGACCTTGAGCAGCTACGTACTAGTCAATAAGTCAAACTCTTGGTCTTCCTGTTGCCTCTTGCACTATTCTCTGAGGGCTTTGGCTAAAGCATCAAAGCTACTCTTAAGCAGTGGATACATCACAAAGTCGTTTAAATGGTGTTTAGCTTTCCTTGAGCTAGTTTGGGCTTTGTCAAGAGAGATGTGGGTTTTGTGCTGCTGTTGGGCTGTGTGGTCTGAATGAGTTGAGTCTTTGGAGAGCTGCAAGGACCAGCTTTACACCATGATCTGGGTCTAGAACTGTCACTCTTAAGTGGAACTGCTGTGTTGAAGATAAGGCTTTCAGAAAGGGGAACTGAAGATGCTTTCTCGATTTATATAAATCATGCTTGAAAGAGCAATTGCAATGTCAGGTGAAATAAAAGAGCATTATGTAAGGGGTCTTGAAAAATCCCAAAGCTGAAGTAATTAGGACAAGATTCAGTCCAGTTTGCTGACAGTTTGCTTTCTGCACCCTTCCTTATGGTAAATCTATTAAATTTCACTCTGACTTTAATAGAAGAGATAGTGGACTTAGTGATTAACTGCTAATGTGGTAGTACTAGCTTTACTTCAGAGTGAAACAGTATGTGTAACAATTTTATACAACATGTATCTTCCAAAAACACCCTTGTGAGAGTGATTTTTCCTTTTCCTTCCTGAAACTGGTGAAATATATATTGACTTATGGAAAAACGTTAAGCAGAATTTTGTCAGCATTCAGAAATACAGTAGCAAATACAGCAAGGTGCACATTTTACACTATAGAAAGTAATTTGAATTCTCTTCAAGGCTGTTTAAATAAGGCAATTGTTAGTTCTAAATACACTATGCATTAATGCATTAATATAACATTTGACTATTAGTGAAGTTCAGACTAGTTCAGAAAGGCATTTTAACTTTATTAGGGTGAGTATTGGGGTATTTTTTTGTGTGGAGTTTGTTTGACTTGGTTTTGGTGGTGGTGGGTTTGGTTTCGTTGTTTTTTGGTTTTTTTTAATTCTCTTAGCTTAGTCTAAGAAAAACTGCTTCTCTCCTCAGAATTGTCAGTGCTTATGTTATTGGTGCACAAAGATGCTTAATTCCACATAGGCACTTGCTGTGTGCAGTTGAAAAGAATCATTGCATCTTTTGATTTTTAGTTTTTTAAGACATTAAAACCATCTCTTTCTGAATGGATTAAGAACAGGCAAATAACTCAACAAAGGATATTGAAATGCTTGAGAGAAGCACAAAAGGACAAAGCCAGATTCAAACATGATTTGAAATGACATTGGTAGATCTTTATTTTCACTTTTAGAATGCTACTTAGCCAAATGTGCTCCCTCCTGTGCACAGATAGCCATTGACTTCAAGAGGGGAAACTTGATAAACATGGGCAGAATCAGATCCACAAGCACCAAAATCCTTTTTTGCTAAGTATAAAATATACATATAAGCATTTCTCAGATGTTTTTATTGTCATCTTTTGAACCTGGATTTGATGTGGATAATTAAAAGAGTCATTGCTTACTTAGCAAATAGGGAAGAATAAATATTTTACAGTGCTTTTATTGTGCATGGCCAGATGTCATGTTATCACGCTGCATTATTTTTCTTTGAGATTAATAGTGCTTTGTCTGTCTCCCAGATGTATGCGACACCTGCTAGTTTATCTGTCTAGGTCATTGTTACAGAAAGTCTCTCTGCTATATGACTACTGTAAGGATGTATCTCATATAATGACTTTGCTCCATTTTATGCTGTTTATCTTTTTTAGCATTTAGAGGATATGTGTATTGATCCATGGAGATGCAGGAAAAGTCCTTAGCTCCCTTCTCTCTCTTCTGGAAGTGAGAGTGTTTTCAAGCCCAGTTTTAGAGTGGATGTGAGAGCAGAAGCTGTTTCCTGGTTTGGCCAAAACCTCCGTGCCAATGCAGACATCAGGATGGAGAGTAACAAATCTGTCTCTTCCACCTACTAGTTCTGTCTGAGGAAAAGAGAGGTGCAAATTTCTTTCGCTATCCCTTTATCTGCTATGTGGTGTTTCTGGCATCCATTTAGCTCATGAATGACTGCACCACTTGTTTCGGATGCTCTTCACAGGGTCTTGCCAACAGCAGCGCTGTGAAATAAGCGTGGTTCATGCAAGGTGTCGTGGCTCCCCACTGGGCTCTCAGTGGCAGCACTGAGTGATAATAACACGGTCTTTTTGTTTTCACTCTGCTGAGGTTTAACGAGCCCATGTGTAACGGTGGAGATTAATTCAGCTTTCCGTCTGCTGGCTTGGGACAGCGTTACAGCACTTTGCATTAGGAAGCTTAGGTTTACTATTATATGATTTAGTAGGACTTACTATTATAATTTTTTTTTTTTTTCTAGGAATAATTTGACACAGGAAAACTTCCAGCCTGCTTGGCTTGCTTTGGGAGTCTTTAACCCTTGATAATTATCAAAGTAAAATATAAATTTAAGAACCTTTTTGTGCTGTGCAGCCTGATCAGTGTGTTTTGTCTGCTTCGTACCAGGAGAACAGCGCTTATGGTGGTGGTGCTAGTGGTAGTGCCAAATAGAATAGGACTTGAGTCAAGAAAAAGCTAGTCCTGCAACTGAGCCATGGTTGCTTAATTTATACATCCCTATGGATGTTGCTTTTTTAAGTGGTGAGCGTATATGTGCTGTTGCTGGTCCACAGGAAAAGAAAACTCGTTGCTGTCCGTCTCAAGTCTGTTACTGAGAATGGGGGCTGCGTTTGTTCTCTCTTTGTAGCAGTGATTGCTTCACCACTGATCTCGGTATGGGATCGTCAGAACTGCTGCTGGTTGTTTAGAAAAGGTCTTCCTTTTCCAGATTCCCACTCTCTGAAGGTTTGAAGACTTGTTGCATCAATGTCCTGACCTCATGGCTTTTTCTTGCAATGTGTTTCCCTTCTCAGTGGGAGGAAGGGTACAAAAGAAAAAGTCTGAGCAGGATTTTTGTGGATGTCTTGCTGTGCCGTGGTTTCCTCATTTTTAACATGCTTTTAAAGTGCTCTGTGATGATGGACCACAAAGAGTCATCTTTGATATGTCAAGATGTGACCTGTTTCAGACCCAATGAAGAAGTTAGTTTTTTATTCCTCATGAACCATGATCTATTCAACTCTGTTCTTCTCAAGTACCTCCACTATAGATGCAAGCAAGTCACACGAAAAGGATTTGTTTTGTACTGCAGCCTGCGTTGTACTGGTAATGCTGCTGTTACAGCACTTCATGCCCCTGTTCTGGAGTCTTGATCACAGTGTGCTCTCTGGTAATGAAAACAGAAAATTCTTCTGCCTAGCATGAAGTTACGGAAGAAAATGCATAAATCTCCCATTCTGCAACACAGCAGAAATATGGAATCTTACTTTCAGTACTGTGAGATCTGCTGAGTTGTGATGCTCCTGCAGTTACCAGTTCTGTTTTATTTTAAGACTGTGGTCTAATGCACAGAGTCCAGGCTACCTGCCTTTACAATGAAATGAAACAGATGAGGTGGAAGATCGATGTGTAGATCTGAGATGGTCAGACAGATCTGCTTACTTTCTTCCATAACATTCTTTCAAAATTGCTGTGGAAATGCAGTGTAGGTATTTGCTCTTGCTGATGAAGCTGACATTTGTATTTGCTGTGGTGTGGCTTACTGGGTTTGTTAATTAGTTTTAATATGTGATTTAGGCTGCTTCTGGTATCTATAAGTAGATATGGACTAAATTTGCCAAAAATGAGTTGTCATTGCAGCTGCTTCCACTTTGTAAAGAGATGGAGTGTATTTTTTCAGGCTCAGATGAGTATATCTATGATGCAGGAACAACACTTGCAGATAAACGCCAACTATTTGTCATTTGCATCCAGTTCAGACACTGTTCAGAAGTCAGTTAAAATTAGTCAAAATTAGTTCCTAAATGTTATATTAAAATGTGTCCTTTCATTTAATGTCATATTTATCTTGAAGTTTGAGGAAGAACATGCAGTTGCACATTTACTACAGAGCTTTAATAAGCTTCTGCAGCTAATTTTTGGAAAACAGAAATTACTCCATCTGCTTGCTGTTATTTAGAAGTGTGTGATTTCTCAGGTGTCTAGGTGAAAGGGCCAAGCTATTTTGGTGCGCACAGAGTAAACTCGTGTTCAAATGTCAGTGTAAATTTTTAAGCATACCTTTAAATAAATTCACTCATTCGTAACCTTCAACCTTTCATAAATTGAAATGATCTTTATCGGATATTAACTTGTATTTTAATAAGCTGAAGTATCACAAGTGCAGAAAAGGAATGGAAATACTTATTGGGGCAAATTTTTGAGATGTGGAGTTGCTGGAATTTTGATAAAATAGAAAACTTAAGTTAAACATTTTGTTTCAATAGCAGAGGCATTGCATTTTATGTATTAGATGGTTTTTAACATGGTGAAAAAATCCTTTTGAAACATTATTCTCTTCTGTGTTTCTCTCTTCAGTGTTACATTTCACCATTATTCAGATATCCCCTCACTCTAAAAATTATATTCCACTTCAGTGTTTTAGCAAATTTGGGCCAAGCAGAGGCACACAGAGGCACTGTGGTGCAAATAACTTCCTGTGGAATTTTTTGAAATGTTTTGAGAAGGTGAATGAAAGGTCTGTAAGGGTGAATATTCATCAAAGTAGCAAGTCTATTACATGGTCCATCAATGCAGCCAGGTGTCTTCGCTGGAGTCAGCAAGCAAAGGCCAGCTCTGAGTTTCTGTGTTTTGCTGGGCTTTTTGCTGATGTGAGGAGCTTGGGTTTCTGCTGTAGTTGTGAAATATGCGCTTTTTGTATGTTCAGCAGAAAGTCTATGGATCATATGAATCCTAACTTGCTAATATTTTGAAGGGTTTACAAGGGCTGATGTGAAGCACAAGGTCTCTGCTGGACCTGTATTTCACTTTGAGTGTGAAAGCTGTCTTCATATTGGTGATATTATTTTTGTCATGTTGAAAGGTGTAGATAGTTGGTGTAAACCAGATTCTTTGCATTTTAACTGCATTCCAAACAAAGTACACTTGGGTTGGGGTAATCCCATGGACAAATACAGGCTGGGTGGAGAATGGATTGAGAGCAACCCTGCTGAGAAGAACTTGGGGGTGTTGGGGGATAAAAAGCTGACATGACCTGGCAATGTGCACTCTCAGCCCAGAAAGTCAACCATGTCCTGGGCTGCATTAAAAGCAGCATGGCCAGCAGATTGAGGGAGGTGATTCTGCCCCTCCACTCTGCTCTCATGAGACCCCACCTGGAGTGCTGCATCCAGCTCTGAGGCCCCAAACATCAGAAGGATATGGGCCTGTTGGAGTGAGTTCAGAGAAGGACCATAACAATGATTAGAGAGCTAGAGCATCTCTCCTGTGAGGGAAGACTGAGAGACTTGGAGTTGTTCAGGCTGGAGAAGAGAAGGCTCTGGGGAGATATTAGAGCACCTTCCAGTACCTAAAGGGGCCTACAAGAAAACCAGAGAGGGACTTTTTATAAGGTCTTGTAGAGATAGGAGAGGGATTATGTCTTTAAATTGAAAGAGGGTGGGGTTAGATTAGATATTAGGAAGCAATTCTTTACAGTGAGAGTGGTGAGGCAGTGGAACTGGTTGCCAAAAGAAGCTGTGGATGGCCCATCCCTGGCAGTGTTCAAGGCCAGGTTGGATGTGGCTCTGGTCTATTGGAAGGTGTCTCTGCTCACAGCAGGGAGGCTGGAATGAGATGATTTTTGCTGTCTCTTCCAACCCAAACCATTCTATGAAAATAACTGTGTTTTAGCTGAAGACAATGTACCTTTTGTCTTCCTCCCTTGCTTAGTCCTGGTGGTCTGTGCTCTCTTCAGAACCTGATAAAGTGAGTTTTTTCTGAGCTGTGGTCTTATCTGTGCATTATCCATCTGTTGTATAGATATATACATATATACATATATATAGATATATAGATATATACATATATAGATATATCTGTTGTATACTCTGGCTTCTGTGTCCAGTTTTCCCCTTGCATGTCCTGTTCCACTGCTCAGGTGTAAGATGGAAGCATTTTGCTAGCTGGTGGATACCAGGTTGTTGCTGATGGTGGAAGTCATCTCTGCGTGTATCCCTGCAATTCTGGCACACCTAAAGTAGGCATGACCTGCTGTGAGTGTGCTTCTACCTACAGTGAACCCAGGAACGTTTACCTAGCTTTTTGTGCATGTGGGATATGAAAGCAGTGAGGAAAACACATGGAGTTAAATGAAAGTGACTGTTTTGCCCATATAGCTCTGAGGTGACAAGAGGTTTTGGCGTACATCTCCCTAGAATTTCCTTTCTTAGGAGGTCCCCAGAGAAGGGGTGGGGTTTTTTTGATTGGTTGGGTGTGGTTTTTTTGTTCTTGGTTTTTTTTTTTGTTTTGTTGTTGTTTGTTTCTGGTTTTTGTTTTGTTTTTTTTCTTTGCTGCATTATTTTCAGGTTTTTTAATGTTTTGTCCATCTTTCTGTATTTCTTTTTTCTGTTTGCAGTTGTACATTTCTTTTTATGGTACCACTTTTTATTAAATAAAAGAGTGCTGCTGATTTTTAGCATCTGTAAATAATCTTTCATTGTTCAAGAGAAAGAGAGAGCTCATGGAGGACTGACTGTGTATATACCGCCTAATGATCTCAGACACTTCAGTTTAATTGTGAGTGTTGCTATTTACTCCGTAAATGATTTTTAAAAAGCAGAAAAATTGCATTATACATTATGAAGGAGAAAAACTACATATTGAGATGATCATATAACATTCAGATACTTAAAAACTAGCATAAAAATATAAAATATTGTTTGAAATGTCTAGTTCAATAACTGGCTTCATCAGCTATTGTGTGCATTGATTTTATCCTGTTTCCATTGTAAACTTCAGAAAAATATAATGCTTGTTTGTCAGTGATTTTGATGTCCAGTGGAAAGCTGTGAAACATTGTGATACTTAAATTCTTTTGCTGTGTACTTAACCCCACTGTGCACTTCTTAAATTGAACTTTACCCAGTGCTGACTAAAGGGATACTACAATATAATTAGCTAAAATTATGTAGTGATATTTTATTTAAGGGTAATTTTACAATGAACGTAAGTCATTGTAAGAACGGAAATCCCGTGCGTTATTTGATATGTTACATTATCTGTGTACAAAATATTTTCTCCTTTCTTGTTATTAATTAAAAAAAAGAGCCCCCCCATATTTCTTTATAGCTTTCCAGAACCTTTTATATGTGGTTTTAGCTTATAGTGAAGAATTGTATCTATTTTAATTTTTATTCTTGAGACATTAGTGAGAAGATAAAACAGCCTGGCAGCTTTTTCTTTTTCCTCCTTTAAATGAGTGTTAAACAACAGCACACTGGAAAGCCCTCCTCCTCATACCCCAAAAACCCTCCTAACCCTGAGCTCACCAGATTAATGACTGTACAACCTGAACTTTGCTGAAATATACTAAATAAACTGTTCTTTTAAGGCAGAGGAGAGGGTAGAGAAGGCATTATAGGTGAGGACTCTTTTTATCTAGTGTAGAGGACAAGCCCCACTATGCATGAAAGATATTTGGCAGAAAAATCTAGAGGTTTTTAAGCTTGATAAGAATACTTGGTACTGCTTATGTTGTACTATGGTATTAAATTCAAAGCTTATAGGACTAATGAATTCAGACTGTTGCTTCCAATTATGTTTTGACAGGGTTTGTGTGACCTCCTTTCCTCTGTATGAGTTATGGGCAAAATTATTGGAGATCACAGAGAATGAATAAACTCTAGAACTAAAATTCAAGTAGTTTATTTCTCTAAATCTAAACTAATAGAAGTATATGCAGTTTTATGGGAGTGTTTGAGTAGAACATGCCGTTCGTATTTTAGCTTATTGATGACCAACATGTACACATCTAGGGAAAAAGAAGGACCTTGCTTATCCTGTCTACCAAAATTGTTTTATTTTCTTAAAAAAAGAAAGGAGGACGCTCTCCACCCACCCCAACTTATTTACTTGCCATAATAAACTATGGTATTTCTTAAGCATGTTGGGCTTTACTTTGTATATTATTCATGCTGTCACTGTGCCTAGGGCTTTACTAAAGCTAGTGAATAAATGCATCAGCTATAGCTGCACAAGAAACCAGTTCAGCCGGAAGGCTGATCCTGAATTACATCAAGGAATGCTTGGAAAAGAATCAAGCAAACCGAAATACCTACATAGCTATGAACTGTAAATTTGCAGATGGTGATAAAACTTTTACTATAAAGGTGCTGCTTTTTCCAGTATAATGCACTATCCTACATTTGGCCCTCTACTCCCCTAATGTGAAATGAGAAGCCAAAGCAGCAAAGTAAGTAGGCTGTAATCAATGAATGCAGTGGGAGTCAGCTTTGTGTGCATGGGATTGTAAAAGTCTCTGCGTTCTTGAGCCTGGCTGATATCTTTCTGAAACAAAATAATGGACCTTAAAATATTGTTAAGTCCTATCTCTTTATATAAAAAAGGCTGATTAACTTATTTATATGAGGATTAAGTAACTGACGATAAACTTCAGTAAAAAAAATTAGATTTGGAGGGCAAAAAGATTACCAGGCCTTAAAAAACTGTAAATACAAAAAAATGTTTCCTTAGAGGGATTAAAACAGAAAATATGTCCTTGTACTTTACAGTTTCTTCTAAGTACAAAAGGATTAGGAAGAAAATTCTGTAAAAGGCTATTTATTGCATGCTCACCCACAATGGATTCTGTTTTCCTGAAGATATCCTCCCATACTTTCCTACACTAACCATGGACTGAGATTTAGCTGGAATAAATCAATGGGGTCTGATCCCTCCTATTGCAAGTGTAGAGGATTATAACAGCATTGTTAAAGGTGATCTGGTTAGGAATGTATGAATGTGGAAGCACCAGGAGGAATAAATTGCTGGAAAGGGGCTATAGGAATGAACAGGTCTAAATGCAGCTTTTCCCGAGACCTGGGGTCAGGAGGCAAAGGACAGTGATTAGGCCCTGGTGACTCTTAGGATGAAAAGATTGATCACTGGCAGCTCCTGAAGGCTACAAGAAGCCCACATAAACCTGCCTGGGGCTGCCATCCCAACAGGAGATGGACTCATCCTGGTAGACTCTTGGCTCCCAAATCAACTTGGGAGGCCCTGGATGGATGCCAGGGACACCCAGACCCTGTGGCTTTGCTATTGGGCAGGCTGCTTAGACCTGTGAGCTTTGATGTTGGTGAATATTTGGGTATGAAAGTAAGAGTCTGAATGAAGACAGCCTTGTTTAAAAACAAAACCATCTTCCTTGCCTGTAAGATTTGCTCCAGTAACACTGCGATAATGTGAGCAACGTTTCCTACATACAGACAGCATTCGGCATCTGCTCACCAGTGAATCGTTGCATGCATTTCTCCTGACGTAACTAAAGATTATGGGAGTCTTATGGGGTCTCTGTGGGGTGTTGCATATGTTTTTCGCAAATATCCCATCTGTGAGCAGTTAAATACTGGAAAAAACACTTAAAAAACCAAATGAAAACAGAAAAACACAAACAGAGAAACTCAATCACCAAGATGTTGTTATGCTTCTTCAGTGCTTTGGTCCTGGAGTGCTGCTTGTGTTGGTGGTGATGCCTGGTGGGCGTGAGCGGGGTGTGGGGAGGGAGGGGGGCTTATTGATCTGTGTCTCCCTGCAGGAGACCCTTATGCCATAGGTATCAGGTCAAAGCAGTAACTGAAGTTGCTCTTGGTTTTGTTTCAAATGAATAAAGGAGAAGGTTTTGTTGCATCTTCCTCAAATGTTTTGAAAAAAGCTATGGATGGCTTGTGGGGTTTACAGGACTTTATTATTTTTATTTGAAGAGCTAGACGCTTCTTTAAAAGTAAGGGCTGGAGATAAATGATAAACACTTGTGTATTTCACAGTCATCTGCGCTCTACTGAGTTTGTAACTGTTAATTTCTTGCCTTTTTTTTTTTCCATCTCTTGCCATGGGTCAGGTGAATTAATAAGAAAAAAAAAATGAGTAGTTTGAGTTGCACCTCTGTTCCATGGTACCTCTGTAAAACAAGCTACTCTTCCTGCGTGGAGAATCCTTACCTCTGTCATTGCTTGCTGTTGGGCTCTGGGAAGTCTTTCGAAATTTTCTGGGTTTTTAGATATTCTTTAACTTGGGCTCTCATTAGGTTCTCTCACTGGCACGAAGATGTTGTGCCAGAACAAGATATAGTTGGTTATAATATGGACACATGGTAGCAGAAGTTTCATAGATCTGCACAAGGGTTGTGTCAAGGCCATGGGTTCTGCCTGAGTTTATTTTCTTTAAGTTGTTGTAAAGACTTCACAGACCTAGCATGAGAAATTTTTACTTTCCTTACTACTGTGCAGCTCAGAGGTGAAAGGTGCAGTATATACACTGTTCTCAAAAGCTGCTGAAGTGTCTACTGTGGATCTACATGTTGGACTAGTGAAGAAATCTGAGAGAATGGACACTGTAACGCAGCAATAGCATTAGAAAAGTTAATTGAGTGGGATGCCTGTGTAAGCCATGCTGTACCTAGGCAGGATAATGTTTGGCATCATAGATCAGTCTGGAGGAGTAGACTTTACTGAAGCAAGTAGACACTGGAAAAATTTTATGTTGTTTACATGAATTGATGTTGATTTGATGTAAGGAAATAAACTTGAAATTTGATTTGTAAAAGTGTTAAATGTGTTTTCACCAGCAGTAAACTGATAATTTATTAGTCTGAGTCTAGTCCTCTGTTCTTTTAGCTGCAGGGGCATAAGCTAGAAATTTTCTTGAGTAGGAGAGAGATCTTTTTAAGTGGTTCTATTGGAAGTACATCCTGCTGATGGTGAACAAATTCAGTTGTCTGAAAGATGCTATGGATAATCCATCCAATAATGTATTTATTATAAAGACATAAAGATTACAAAGTAAATGACTAATTAGCATGCTGACAACCTTATGAAGTCTTTTGTATACTGGTTTTCATTGTTCTTTTAAGTTATTCCTATTTTTTTGCCACAAATTAGCATGATATTTTATTTAAATTCTTTTAAAATATCATTTCCTATGACATCAAAGAAATTTACTTTAGCAGGATTACTATTCATTATTCTACTATGTTTCAGAAAGAAGCTGTGTGTTATTTCAGTTAGATCCTGGAGGAAGATGAGGAGAGACAAAGCAGAACTGGTGTTAAGTCACTCTATCATTTTTCATTTGCACAGAAAAGTTTACTGTTCAACTGGTTTCCTACCAGTTGTTCCTATGCTAAGAGGACTTCCACTGTAGAGTTAAAACAACTTGAATTTGAAAGTGGAGATTGAAACTAGGGACTAGGATGCTAGTACAAAGAATAAGGGAGTCCTATGTTGCTTTGTGAGCACGGTTTTCCTCCTGAAATGCTTACAAACCAGAAGTTACACATTTGCAAGCTAGCCTTGGAAAAAATAGAAAAATAACTATAAAACATGGCCATTAAAGAATTAAAAAATAAGGCTGTCTATAGGGAAAACTTTTAACAGGCATATGGCATTGAAACAATATTGATTTATGCTTTATAACCCACAGCTACTGATGAAATGTTATCTTTCCCCCACGTTTTAGCAGTGACAAAGGCTTGTTTTCTCACAGGCTTAGAAAAAAAACCCCAATTTTTACTTCGAAAGCAGAATTAAATGCTTTTTAATTTTCAGTAGTTGAGAAACTTTAGAGTTTACATTGAAACAAACTTTGTCCAAGTAGGTGCTTATACAAGTACTTTATTTTCATTTGGACAACTACTATGTATTACAGAGCATCGTTTAGAAAGTTACTGACTCAAGACTTTCACAACTCTGCTTGCTTCCCTTCATAAAGAAGAGAGTACGCCTTTTTACTGTGGTTAATGGTTTATTTTGCAAATAAACTTGACTAAATTTTGGCTTCCATTCTATAGAGATGATGTAACATTCTTTTATATGAGGAAGAGGAGATGTGGTGGACACCAATGGCCTTGGACAGTGAAGGAAGTGCCAAGGAAAATGTGGAGCTGTGTTTAATACAGAATGGGGAAGCTTCTCCATAAGCAAATATCTGGCTCTCTGCACTGAGTGATACTGAGGAAAAACTGAGGATGAGAAAAACCTCTTGCTGTGTGATGATGCTTAACAAATTATGTGAAAAATGGATTCCAAATCTGGTGGAAAACACCCCATGCAGCCAGACTTCAGCTTGATATGGTTGACTGTGTTAAGTTTTGAATTTAATTACTCTAGTTTAACTAAATTCTGTTTTCTTTGTTGTATTTACTTTTGCTAGAGGTGTAAGATTTAAGTCCAGATACATCACAGTCTTGACAAAAACAAAATAATTTTGAATTGTAAAGATTCTTCCTCAAAGAAGAATCTTGCTTTAGCCAGAAAGAAACATCTTTGGCCTTTTTCACTGGGGAAGAGTAGTATGTCAAATACTACTCAAAAGAAATCCTGTCTTTTTGATGTTTAGATGTTTAGAATGTATAAATCCTATCTGTTTAGGACACGTGTTTATGGACATAAGCATTGACATCTTTAATTCTTGCTCTTGCTTGTGAATCTTTCAGGATTATTGCTGAAGACTGAACAGCACAGATACTGCTTTGCTAATGTAGTTTTCTGGACCTGGAGCTTTTATTCATGCACTGAACTCTTTCTTGGCTGCTCAGCTTGGATATACCAGGTGGCTTGAGAGTTGAACTGTTCTCACAGTTTATGTGGAACTCATCAGTTTTTCTTTGTTAGTGTTTTACCTCTCTTACAGACTACCTGTTTATTAAGCAATGTTATGGAAGCCCTGAATATCTGATGTGTTTCCAGAGGTGGAAAGCTGTAGTAATGTCTCTGTTACTGTGTGGTATCAAATTTTTTTCCCATTTGTTCTTTAATGCCATGTTGCAAAACACTGAGCTCTGTTTGAACTCTTTTAGTGCTATGAATGTCACAGGCTTTAATAATATCTCAAACCTTTTTTTGTGCAAAATTGTTTTTTCTGGCAGTGGTAATCTGGCAAATTTTAGGTAATTTCATTTTAAAACAGTCCAAATGTTTTAAATTGCTTGAATCACAGCTGGCATTTAAAAAAAACCCAAACAAACCCAACAAAAATTATCTTTGCCTTTTGCTATCCAAAATAAGCAAAAAATGTAAGAATCCTCTTATTCTAATTCCTCCAATTGGTTGCTTTGAAATAATGGATGAAATGTAATTTATATCTCTACAAAATCCTTAAATTTAAAAATAGTGTGATACCTTTGAATGGAAAGGCATGGCTGTCTCTGTGAACAATATGTGTTACCTGAAGCAGTGTAACTTTCATGCTATTCAACATTGCTGACTTATTTCCTGGAGACTAATTAGAGTCATTGAGCCTGTCTTCAATGGGGCTTTGAACTGGTTCTTTTTTGGGTAGGGTGTCTCAATTACTGAAATGCTGAACATATGATGTATCAACATGGTTTATTAAATAATGTGTTTGCCTAGAGCCAAAAAAACTTTGGAGGCCCATCAAAAATATATCCTAACAGTAGTCCCATGACAGTAATATTTCTTGTGAGGTGGTTGTTTGAAACTTACTTTGCTCTTGAATTCCCCACTGATCAATTACAGAGCCTGTATCCAAGACAGAGAATCTGAGAGATCAAAGCATGAGGAGTTTATGCAGACATGACCGTATCCTAAATAACAGGATTTAAATCCATAGAGCAGTCAGCACTACTGGAGATGGAGAAGTGGTTGTGACAACTCTGTTAGATCCCTACTTGAAAAACTTAGAAGGTTAAAAACAAAATTAAAAAAACTCAAACAAACAAAAACAAAAGATCAAACCAAAACACCAAAAAACCACAGAACCAACCAACCAAACCCACAAAACCCCAAACAAAATCATTAATACCCCAAAACAACAACAAAAAACCTGCAGCCAAACCTGATGCTAGGTAAAGCATCGATTTGCCCTATACAAGGGACGTGCTAGGAGCTGTTCTGTCTTAGAAGCCCAATATCTCCTTGAGCTACGTGGAAGGGAGTCTGCTGTTTCCACACCCAAGCTACTAAAAAAAACGTTACTCTTCTTTGGGATGGAGTAAAAGTACGTAATATGCATGGTAATAATTGCAGACAATATTGTGCTGGTGTTCTGTTACTTCAAGTACAGACTTTTTATAAGGGTGTCTACTACCACTGACATGTAAGACATGCCTGTCCCCATGTGGCAGTCAGCCTTATTCGTAGAGAACTGCACAGACTAACTTCTTGTGCAATAAACACTTTCCTTAGTGAAAACCAAGGCTGACAGAAATTGCTTAGGCTTGGCAGACTAGACTAGCTGGCTGAAAAAAAGCATCTCTGGGCTGAATCTTGGATAGAAACATTACATTCATATTTCTACTGTGGAATTGAATAAACGCTAAGAGAGTTCTTGTGCTGGGGGTGGGGTGGGACAGGCCACGGAAAGTTAAATATGGCATTTCTAATTTCTTCGAAAATAAGTGCCCATAAAAAATTGATGACCAGAAAAAAAAAAAAAGAAAAAAAAGCCTATACTGAATTGACAAATCTTTGTTTTATAAAATTTGTCAATCCTTATGATAAAGTATTGGGTTTTTAATTCTCCTAATTGAAGAGATTTCTGTGAGTTTTAGTACCATAGTCAGATTTTACCTGCTGAAAAATTTGGTTTTACAATTTTTTTCAATAAATATTTCTTTAAAATGGAAAGAGCTTTTCTCTTTAGTGTCCTAGTTGTATTAATCTTTATTTTGTCAGGTCTGTTATAGCAGTCTCAAGTGTGGTGCTGTATTTCTTACAGTGGCTCCTTAAAAAGCCCTGAAAAGTATCTGGTCACTTTGCTGAGGGCTGGGGAGTGATTCTCTCTTGGTTTGCAGTCTCACTGCATGGGAAGATGAAACCACAGCTGCCCACACTTGCCCTTCCAGAGGCAGACTAGTTTCTTTTTGGCTTGTGTCTCTCTCTATTTCAGAGGTACTCCCATGTAGGTTAAAGAGCAAAAGGGTTTTTATGGCTTGCATAAACCAGAGCATTAAGAATGTCATGGGTAATAGATTGAATTCCCAGCCTGATCAGACAGACCTGTCTGAAGCAGCTGTGTCCCCGGAATTCCAGAAACATTGCTCTCTGGTTTTGTAGCATGATTTTGTGAAACACTTGCGATCTTGGCAACATGTGGGCAAACCCCGTTGTTCAGTCTCACTTGGCAGGGCACAGAGGTACATGTTGTTGCAGTACAGTATGCCTGTATGTCAAGTATATGAGACTTGCTAACTCCTTTACAAGCCTCTGTAGCAGCTGTGTAACAACTGCATCAAGAAAAGAGAAAATAATGAAACAGATTGTCTGTATTTTCCAGTCTCTCTACTGGCAAATCATGAGCAGAATAGATCCTGTTTATATCCTCCAGGAAGATATTAGAGGACATGATTTGTTGGGTTTGATATTGTTATCCTTGAAATTTTCTTCTAAAGAAATTGGAGAGCTAAATAACCACTATATTCAGTAGCTGGATCTCACAGTTAAGTTTGCTTAACATTTCAAACCAGTTCCTGCAAACCAGCCTGATATAGGTGGTAGTGGGGATTTTTTGGGGGATAGAGCACATTGGCTGTATGAACTGGTATTTTCCTGCTTTAGCCATTGGAGTACTTCCCTGTAAAAAGGAAAATGTGTTTTCTGAGGATATGGTTCTGGAAGGAAGGTCAGGTGTGTCTCTGCTGCTGTGTTGAGGGGCAGGGGGAATTAATAGGATTAATGAATTTGCAGTAGTTCATAATAGCTCATTAGTAGCACTCTCATGAAGTAAGATGTATTTTAAACTTTTTTTTTTGTGATAAAGATGATCCTCTTAAAATTCTTAGATACCATTTCATTATAATGACTAGTAATGCTTAATTGGTACTATAAAAAGAATAAATTACAAAAGTATGACCTGTACTGGCCTTTAGAAAGTCATCATTGCAATTTCTTAAATAAACTTTTTTTTTTTTAATACAGTTGGCATGATGTCAAAGGTTCTGTGTAAAATTCTTTAATTGCTCTTTTTTAAAAATTAAGTTTAAATTCAATCTCATGGTTTAAAAATTGCACTGATTTTAAAGATAGAAATAGCTTCAGAGGATACAAAAGTAGTAACTTTTTAATAATGAATTTGAGCTTTCAAAGAAATGCAAGAATTGTATGCACAGATAATTAATTCAGCAAATGTTTACTATAAGCTACTTGTAGTGGAAGACTCAGACTAAAAAATTTATTACTTTAAAAAAAAAATAAATATATTTGGTAGAATTTCCTTGGTTTCTTTTTCTGTGGGTCCCCAGGTGTTTTGAAGAGAAACAAAGCCTTTCACTTGTTTGCATTCTCTGCTGTTACAACATTCTTGTTCCTTTTCTGTTATCTCTGTTTCCTTTATCTGCTGAACAGTAGGTTGTGTTAATATTTGAGCCCTTGTGTTTGGATAAATAGCTGGTTTATTTTGTAAATGATAGAGAGACTGATAGTTTGTGTAGCCTACAAAAGAAGGATGGTATCTTGCAGTCTGGGTTTCACTGCTTCTTTCTGAATGGTTAAATGGCTTGGGCTGTTTTAATTCACTGCTGCACAGGGCACAAATGAGATTTTCTTTCTCTTTTTGGCCAGAATCCTCTTTATGTCAATATATTGATTCCTCATTGGAGAAACAGATTTAGTTTAGCCATTACTCCAAAGTACTACATGAAGACTGTCATTCTCCTCCACCCCTTTCCCATTTTTGGCACCTGTTATGACTGGGGAAGTATTTTATCCATTTCATTTTGAAGGAAAAGTGCATTCTTACTGGCTTTTAGAAGCAGACAGAAGAACAAATGGGAAGACTATGCAGAACCAAAATTCTGCATTACACAAAGAATGCATAGCAGTCTGTATGTGCTCATGTCTGCTTAATGGGTCTGGGAAGCAAGACTCTGTCCAGAGAGAAATCTTATCGGCTAACCTCCATGTCTGTGCAGTTTTACTCAAAGATGTTTTTTTGGCTTTTCATCAGTTTGTGAGACTGTTAAATAGACAAGTACACTCAGTTCAAATGAGAATGAATGAGAATTGGGCATCCACACCACTCGGTGATTCAAAGTCCCACCCTTCATTTCATGTCCTTTTGCCAAGTGCAAGACATGGTTGTCTTGTGTGAGAAGGGGTTCTCCTGGAATTGAAGACCCGTTGGTTGAACGTGTCTTGAGGAGTCTGAAATCCCGCTGGCTTTACAGCCAACACAAGATGTGCTGGAACAGCTGATGCTGTTCAAAGGTCCCTTCCTTTGGAAATAGTGGCTTTGTTGGTCTGTTGAATGTTTCAAAGTATAATAACATTGCTAGATCCTGAAAAAGAGCTGGTGGTCTGTAATTCGGTTGTTCTAGCTTAGCATTTGCAACCGTAGCATGGGGAATGAGCAGTTGGGGTGAATTCTTTGAGTAAGTATGTGGGATGAGACAACCATTGTTGCCTTCTCTCCAAGGGACTCTTCATAACTCAGTTTCCATTGCTTTTGCTTTCTTGAATTTTTTTTTTTTTTTTTGGTTAGCCATAAATGGTAATTTGTGTACAGAAAAGATCCTGCTGACTGCAACTTCTTTGTTTTTCTGCTGAGACCTTGCTGGAGTTTATAGTCAGCATTTTTACTATAATTAACGTTTTATTGCTGCTTAATGTACAGGAAGTAAATCCTGTGGCAGAGTTGCTTGTTACTTGCCACTTCTTAAAATTATTTTTTTTCTTCATCTCACTCTGTCATTTTCTGTAGAGAATGGTGCTTGTTCTCTGCAGCTGTAAGTGAATTGTGACACTCTGCACCCTGAGCCATATTTCCTTCACATTTGTTTTGCAGCAAATGTTTTAGATTGCCTGGCATCTTCCCCAAACTAATTAACATTAGAATCTGTCAAGAACAGTTCAAGCAAAAGAATTTAGCCTCTAACATGTCAGTCTACACTGAGCAATTGCACTTTTGACAAAATTTAAGATGAGCATCTCTGCTGTTTAAATTATTATTCTATTTAGCTGAGATTTTCTTCTGTAATGTTTACTGTCTGTTTGGCAAAAGTATTCCCTAAACATAGGCAATGCTCAAATACAATCTCTATTCCAAACATTTTAGAGCCTATAATCTCCCCAATCAAATACCTGTCAGAGCCAGAATCAAATTTCTACAATCTCATTTTCCTCAGTTTCATGAACAGTAGAATTACTTCTCCATCACTGTAGGAAAAACAAGGAGGATTGCTCCATGGTGAGGGGGTAGGGTTTAATGCCTATGATTTCTCCCTCTCTCCTTAATCGTCAAATTGAGCCATTCTCCACCACTTAAGGGATGGTTCTGGAAGCTGAACTGAGAAAGTGTCTTACATGTTTTCCTACTGTATTTAAAAGTTGATTAGCCATAAAGATAAGGAGAAACTTTAATTCATTTTTTGCGATAGCAATTGGTTTTGTGGTAGCACCTAAAAAGTCAAGTCAAGGACAATGTTACAAACACATAAGAAAGAGAGCAGTCTCTCCATGGAACTGTATCAGACTTCTCATCAGAGGTGGGCAAGAGATGAACAAATTTGTTGAAAGTTCAGTTGTAAATGTAGGATCTTGCAGTGTCCCCTGGTAACAGTGAAAACTGATAGCGTCCTGGGCTATGTTAGACAGTACACTGAAGGAAGTATTTCATTCCCCTTTTTGTCAGCACTTGTCAGAACCCACCCAGAATATTGTCTTGAGGTTTCAACACCACCTTTTCTCAGCCCAGTTCAAGATAGACATCGAATGACTGGAATGTATTCAGTGGAAGACCATCAAAACAGTTGAAAGCTGAAATGTAAACCTCTTGAAGAGACGATGAGCAAATGGAGCTTGTTCAGCCTGGAGAAGATGCTCAAAGGGGGGAAAACCTAATGGCAGCCTTATGCTACAGACAAGGAGACAATCAAGTAAATAGAGCTAGGCTCTTCACTGAGGTGCTTGGCCAGAAGATGAGAAACCATGTACGTAAATCAAGATAAGAGGCTCAGTCTTAAGGAGAAATATCCATTCACTGTGAAGATAATTAAGCATTGAGAGAGGTTGCCTAGTGAGGCTGTGGAATCTCTGTCCTTGAGATTTTTCAAGTCCTACCTGACAAAGCCCTGAGCAACCTGATCCGAATTCAGAGTTGACTCTGCTTTCTATAGATTTGAGTAGATGACCACCTAATTCCTTTCCAACATGTTATACATTGATTCTATGAACCAAGGAAGATCCTGGGAAGAAGAATATTTACTGTCAAAGATCATGTGTTATAGAAGGTAGACCTACTTCCTTGTAGCTGATCAAGAAAAAGATATCAAATAGTCCCCAAGAGACCACATTTCAGGTTTCTGAGAGACTCATTCCCCTGACCACTAGAATTATGCAGTGATCCAAAAGTATGGCAGTGATCAAGAAAGTACAGAAAAATGAAATAATTATCAGAGCATGGAACAACTTCCCTGAGGGGGGTGGTGGATGTTTGGGATCAGCAGCCTGGAGAAGGGATATCTTAATAAGTGTAAGATAAATCACAGGGAACAGGGAGGATATGAACTTGAAGCTCTCATCTCTCTTCCACTAGCAGGCACATGGGCTCATCAAATGCAGTAAGCAAGAAACAGGTTGAAAATACAAGCCAATGACTCTCCCCTAATAAAGGTAGTTGTGTGGAACTGCTTGCTGCAGCCATTAATTTGAAAATAAGTCCATAAATAAATAATCCTCAGGTGTTAAAAAAATAACTAGGAAAAAATAATGAAAGAAAAAAGTCAGTTGCAGACATTTAAGCAGAATTCTGCCATAGGTTTGGCAAGAATATATGAGTGAAAACACTTTTGACTAGAACTGGAACAGAAGAGGACGCTGTACCTGACTATTAGTACTGCTGTGTTCTGAATCAAGGAATAGTCTATTACCTAAATGTGAATTGTATCAGCTCAGAATTTGCCAAACTTGCAAACCTTAACATTACATGCTGTCACAGTCTGATAACTGAGCAATGATTGATTGATTGATTGATTAATACCAATGATCTGAGAGCCTGCAAGGATTATAAAGGCGTGAAATCAAAAGGACGCTTTTTACTGGAAGAGGTCACGACACAGTTTCCTCATTGAAGCTGGGTTTGTTGATGTTCAACAGTCATTTAGCATTCAGTCTGGTAAGAAGTGTTTTATCATTTGATCTTTTCCACAGTGTTTGCATCATGTTGTAAGCTTACTTTTCTCTGGTTAAGAAAAAAAACCCCTCCTCTGAAGATGTCAATAGACATATCATATATGTAGCGTATTAGAGCAGTAACTTTATGATATTTTGATGTAATAAGGTCAGAAGGAAACTATTTCAGACTGCAAAAATTTATACTTGGACTACTTTATCCTTTGGGCAACGCATTAAGTGGGAGTGAATGTGTGCATACAAAGTATCTTGTCCTTAATCGCATTCAATAATATTCAAGATCCAGACTGTTACTGGACAACCTGACTAGACAACTGAATCCAGATGCCAAGAAAGTGAGCTTTTTTAATTAGCAAACTTTTGTCCAGTGTGGTTGGTGGCAATATGTAATAGTCTATAGAAAATACCTCGTACAGAGTCAAGACATATGTAATTTAACATAGTGTGCTTTGAGTGCTGCAAATGAGCATAGGGTATGAGGGTATTGTAACAAATTTATTCACTGTAAATTTTTCTCAGTGCATGTGGGATTTTTAATCATCATAACATGTTTCAAGAACTGTGGATAGAGAATTACTATAACAGCTTCTTCATATTTGAACAAATTTATGTTAATAGCAAATATGTGATGATATGTAGGCACAGAACTCCAGAAAAACTAATGAACTTTCAGAGCTTTATGCACTTTTTTCCACTTTGGATTTGATGTATATTAAATCTGTTCTTTGGGTGTAGCATCCAGCAGCTGCCTTTGAAAAGTGTGTGGGTGGGATGCAGAGGACAGTGAAAGGGAAGTACGTCCCTGACTACATCTGCCAGGAACATTTTCTATAAAACAGAACTTGAAACGGGTTGTATTCCACATGAAGTTTTCCAAATGAGAATAGGCTGTGTTTTGGCATGCTCTTTGTTGGTATTTGACACATAGCTCTCATCTTCTCTTCAGTGCAGAAACAAATGTCACCATATTATGCCTGTAGTTGGAAGATGGTTGTATCCCACAGGCTGCATCCTTTGCATTGAACTTATATCTGGGGAAGCCATAAAGCGTTTCTGTATATGCAAGTTTTAAACTACCCTCAAAGCTGCTGTTAGTACAGTATTTACATGGCATGACAGAAAGCAACATTAAATTTAAGCAAAAGAGGCAACACTTGGAAGAAACAAGTGCCTACTTGCGTGTACTGTAAAAGCAAAGATGTGATGCTGTTAAGCAAATACACTCCTTTGTTTAGCTGGTTTTGGTCCTACATACTTAATCATCCATTTAAAAATCCAGAAACCTAGTCAGTGACAAAGGATTATTACTGGATTGCAGAGGTTCATAATTAACAAAATTTGATTCTTATATATATATAAATAAGAGCATCTAAATATGGTTATTCTGTTTTGTTTATGCTTTCTACTTGAAAACACTGGGAAACAAAATATTTAAGGTGCATTGTGCTAGTTTTTTATTTACAACAAACAAACAAAAAATAAAATTGTATAAGCACATTATTTCCCAAAGCTGTAAGCTTAGAGGTTTGTGTTCAGCTGTGAATAATCAACTGAAAAATTCTCTATTCATTTCTAATTTTAGCATCCTTTATGCAGCTGCATTATAAAAAAAAATGTTAAAGATTTTGGATTACTTTTATCTGCCTCTGTATTGGAGGTCTCCATACCATATATAGTTTTCTGGTTTAGTGTCAATTTCTGTGCATGAAATCATTCTTGGTGGTCCCTAACCTCCACATGTGGTTCAACTCAGATGGTCATATTTTATTTGTATGCATTAATTAGAATTTCTTCTATTTAAAAAAAACCCCAAAGAACCAACAAACACAAAACACACAGAAACACACACACACACACACACACACACACACACACACACACACGAAAACCCAAACAGCAAAAATAAGAATTTAATAAATAACCTGAATGGTGTAACGGGAATTTGTGGGAATACTCTGAAAACATTTGGAGAAAGCAAATTAAATATTATTAACAATGTTATGTTTCACATACATAGTCTGTTCCTGTTGAATTATCAAATACTTGTTTTAAAACATTTCTAGGGTTAGTGAAATACTCTCAGGAATGGAGTCGATGAGATGTTTGTGACAGACAGGTAATGTCAGATAAGAGGTGTTTAGTGACTAATTCTAGTCACTAGAATTAGTGACTAGTTCATGAACTAGTTCATATTTTGTACATTTGCCAAAAGGCAAAATAACTCGTGAGTGTTATCAGTACATTAACAGATGAATTTAGCCAACAGGCAACATCTGAATGTATATGCCACAAAAATATCTTCACTATAATTTAATATTGAGGATCAAAAATGACATCACTATGTACAGGAAGATGACTTCTAACTGAAGCAAATGTAGTTTGTTGTCAGTGTGTAGTAATTATGTTAAAGTAGCCATAAATCTGCAACAGGTTAGCAAAGGCATATAGTGCTTTTGGAAAACTCCACAAAAGAGTATGGCATAATAAACACTTGAAGAAAAGTACCAAGATCAGTGTTTACAGAGCCATTGTGCTGTCTACTCTTTTATATGGTTCTGAATCATGGGTAATTTACCGCCACCACCTACGTCTCCTAGAACGCTTCCATCAGTGCTGTCTCCGTACAATCCTAAACATTCACTGGTCAGATTATGTGACCAATACATCTGTTCTAGAACAAGCAGCAGTCACAAGTATTGAGGCCATGTTGCTGAGAACACAGCTGCGATGGGCAGGGCACGTCTCCAGGATGAAGGACCACCGCCTTCCTAAGATCTTGCTTTATGGTGAACTTGCCACCGGCTGCCGCATGAGAGGAGCCCCAAAGAGGAGATACAAGGACTCCCTGAAACAACATCTCAACCTTGGCCATATTGATCACCATAACTGGTCTACTCTGGCCTCCAGTCAGGAGGTCTGGAGACATGCAATCTTTAACGCTGCTGTTTCCTTTGAGAACACACGCAGGATCACTCTTGAGGAGAAAAGACAATGCAGAAAGAATCGTGTCTTGCAGAATATACCACCTAAGGAGTCTTTCTGCTGTGCCTTTTGCAATCGGATATGTCTGTCACCTATTGGCCTCATTAGCCACCAGTGTGCTTGTAACAAATGTGGATAGAGCCTTTCCCAAATGTTCGTTTGCAAAGCCTAGCCAGGATGATGAGCCATAAATAACACAAGTGCTGCTCTAGGATGTGGGGGAAGGCATGGTGAAGCAACTGCTTAAAGAAGATGTTAATAAGTCAGTGTAATAATTCTGTATATACTGATTTTCAAAAACATGACCAGTTTCCATAACATGGCAAGAGTCACAATTATGCTGAAAGAAAACTTTCATTCTCAGTGCCCATGGCAGTTGTTTGGGGTTTTTTTTAACACTCATTTCTGGAAAAGTGTCAATGAGAGAAGATAAATAGTAGGTATTGGGTCAGTCATTAAGTGTGTTTTGGTTTTGCATTTAGAAATTAGTTGCTAGAGTATTCTGAGAAAATCTATTTGGGTTCAAAGCTACTTTACTAATTTGCAAAATGATTGTAATACTTGCAGATGATGGGTTGTGTCCATTTTACAGGAATCTACAATTATAATTGTATGACACTGAGAACTGATTCTCTGAGACCTTTGCAAGGCAAAGCAAAGATGAAGTCCTTTGGTGGTGTGGATTGAATTTTTGTAGCTGAGTGACTATGTCAGTCACAAGGAGAGGAGGACCCTGTGTGCTATTCACATGCCTCTGTCAGAACTTCTGTTGGCTGCTGGCTGTGTTTAGAGGCATTTTAGAATAGGAACTCTAAAAGATTTGCAATGAAGAAGATGGAGTCAGAACATCCTTCCTAGGTCAGATTCTTTCACTTCTTTTGCCATTTCAAAATCTGTTTAGGATACGTACACCCATCAACTGAAAAAAGACTTCATTAAAAATTTGTTCAGTGCTAAACATGGTCATAACTTTACGACACTTCAAAGCCGTGCACATGAGAATATTCATGGTTGACCTCATATGGAAGCTGCTGTTGGATCAGGGCTTCAATTTCTTTTTCAACTTCCTCCTTGATGTCAAATATGACTGTGAAAACAGTGACTTATTGCAGAAAGATGGTTAAAGGAATACTTCAAGACTGCACTGCAAGTACTTCAACAGGAGAACTGGAAATTAATCTCTTTTTTTATAACTCTTTTTTTGACCTTGACAGCAGCTTTTTTGTTTTATTAATGAGATACATTCTGATGCAACGGCAGTGGCATCAACACAGGCCTCCAGCTATACCACTGTAGTGGGTTTCTGTGGCTGGGTTTTGGTAGCAGGGGGCCTACAGGGGTGGCTTCTGTTAGAAGCTGCTAGAAGCTTCCCAGGTCCCACGGAGCCAATGCCAGTTTCTGGCCAATTAGGAGTGATAGTAATGCCTCTGGGATAACATATTTAAGAACAGAAGGTTGTTGCGCAGAGGGAATTCCAGCCACAGAAGAGCCGAGTGAGAACAAGAGAACAACAAGGTAAACACAAAGGTCAGTGCAGAAGGAGGGGCAGGAGGTGCTCCAGGCACTGGAGCTGTGGCCTGTGCAGACCATGGTGGAGCAGCTGTGCCCCTGCAGCCCATGGAGGACCATCGGGGTGCAGAGACCCACCTGCAGCCCATGGAGGAGCCCATGCTGGAGCAGGTGGATGCATGAAGGAGGCTGTGACCCTGTGGGAGGGCCAGGATGGAGCAGGGTCCTGCTGGAGACCTGCAGCCCATGGAGAGGGAAGCCCACACTGGAGCAGGTTTTTCCTGGGCAGGACTTGTGGCCCCTGTGGGGGACCCACGCTGGTACAGCTCATTCATGAAGGACTGCACCCCATGGAGGAGTGACCCATAGGAAAGCAGTTTGGGAAGAGCTGCTACCTGAGTGATGGACTCATGCTGGAGAGGTCCATCAAGGACTGTCTCCTGTGGGAGGGACCTCACAGTAGCAGGGGAAGGACTTCTCTCCCTGAGCAGCAGCAGAAACAACAACTGACCATAACCTCCATCCCCTGTGCCCCTGCACCACTGGGGGGGGAGGAAGGAGAACATGGAAGGAAGGAGGGGTGGGCGGAAGATGTTTTTAAGACTGTTTTATTTCTCACTCTTTGACTCTTATCCTGTTAGTAATAAATTTAAGTACTATCCGCACTTTGAGTCCTGTTTTGCCCATGAAGGTAATCTGTCACTGACCTCTCCCAGCTCTTATCTCTACTCATGAATCCTTAGCTGTTTTTCTTTTCTCTCTCCTCTGTTCAGTTGTAGAGGGAGAGTGAGAGAGTGGCTTTAGTGGGTACCTGGTAACTGGCCAGGGTCAACCCACTACAACTACACAAGAATCTTTTGTTTCTTATACCAAGGAACAATATATATAGTTAAATTTCTTAGTTCCCTTCACTTACCTGTAGTTTGCATACAATGAGTTTCCCTATTCCTATCTTTGTTTTTTCTTGGTGTTTTGTTCTATGTTTCTTTGTTTCCTACTTTGTTAAAGCAAGTTTGAGGAATTGGTTTCATTAACTGGGACATTAAAAAAGAATCAGTGGGACTGCTGACATGAGAATGACTTGCAGGAACAGACGTTCAAATAGTACTATAGAGAAAAATATTGGAAATTTATATTCAGAACCTAATTCACTTCTCTTCGTTGTCTGCTTTGCCTCACTAAAGATTTGGCAAAATTCTTTTTCTTTTATCAGCAGTCACATCTGTTCTTCAGTTGTTTCCTGTACCTGGATAATGTTCATGAGTTATTTCCTTATGTCTTGCATTTTTATATATGCAGTGTATAATGCTGTGGGACTTGTACCTTAATCAGAAATGGCTTGTCTTGAGCTACCAGTTACTGCACAGGTATGGCAAAAACGTTCTGTGGTTTAACGACTTTTTTTTAGTCTGTTTGACAGATGGCATAGTGAAACAATAAGCAGAGGAAGTGATGGTATAGTAAGCAAAAAAGTTAAACCTTTCTGAGAAAACACCTAATTTCAGGAATACTTCAGTAATTAGTGTTTTGTTCTGGTTTTTTGAGCTGACTCAAACTTCCCAAAGCCCAAGGAAAGCTGCACATTCCTGTGAAACTGTTGCTTTTCTTTTTCAAAAGCCATTACAGAGCCATTTGTTCTAGTACTACCTGTTTGTAAAGCAGTTTAAAAATGTTTTATCCATGTGGACAAGAAAGCATATGTCTGTGAAGGAGTAGAAGAGCTTAAATTTCATAGTTGCAATGTAAATATATAATTAATATTTCCTCATTGCCACTATAATAAAAATTAAATGGTAAAACAAAGCATTTTCTCTGTGAAATGTAATTGTAGAGAAAAAGCAGTGCTGCAGAGTTGACAGGTTGAGCATTTATGAGAAATTTCCATTTAATTTAGTAACCTATTTGGTGAACAAGGGATATCACTAATAAAGACACACATGAGGAAAAAACCCCCCAAACTATTAATTATCAAATGTTTTAGTCCAATAAAATTGAGTTTCCTAATGTTTTTCTTTTTCCTCAACCTAAAGTAGATTACATTTTTTAGAAAATGCAAATATACATGATGGCTCTCTGTCTTTCCAACTGGTGGAGAATTTTTTTAGGAGAAGTTCCCTAGGAACATCTCATTCTTGTGTGTTCCTCGATTCTGGGAAATGTGTGCAGAGACTGCCTGTACTTTTTTTATGAGATGAACAATTGGAGTGGATTCTTGATGGATTTCTTTTGACTGGCAATTTATGCTTGAGGTGGGGGAAGGAGTTGGCACATACTATGGAAAAGAAATGGAAAGCTAAAGGGGTAACCATTTTTTTTTATAATAACTTTGGTAGATGTTAGTTTTATGCATAGAGGCTTAATCAATTAGGTTGGAAAAGACCTCTGAGATCATCAAGTCCAGCCTATAACCAAACACCACCTTGTCAACTAGACCATGGCACTGAGTGTCATGTCCGGTCTTTTCTTAAACACTTCCAGTGGTGGTGTTTCCACCACCTCCCTGGGCAGCCATTCTGATGCCCAATCACTCTTTCTGTGAAGAACTTAACGTCTGACCTAAACCTCCCCTGGCGCATTTTAAGATTATGTCCTCTTGTCCTATTGCTAGTTCGTTCTCCAGCTCTTTCTGCTGCCTCTATCTATCCTGGGAATTGTCTTGATTATTTGAACTTTCTGTAGGGGTGTTTGTGGTCTTTATTTTCAAAGTGCTTCGGGATTTTGTCACCCTTTCATAAGTTTGTACTTATAATATTTTGTGGACATACAAATGATTATCTTGGAAAGGTGAAGTTTCATGTAGTGTACTTTCAGGAATTGGCATGATTTGGTTGAAGAGTATCTGTCTTTTTAGTGATTTTGGAAGAACTTTCTGATCTTGGATTGGGCTTTGTGTTGCAGGGACTGAAAGCAATGGATACATATTCAGTTACAAATCTTAAATATGTAGTGAGACAGTTCTTTGGTAGGTTGAAACACATTAAAATTTAGATTATTTCTAAAATTCTCTAACAGTTATCTCATTTTTGTGGTGCTACTTCATGCTGTGCAAATATTTCCCTAACAAATACTAACTTTGAATTTCTCTATGTGTTGCTACTGTGTATAGAATTGTATAAAAAAGAAGACAATGAACTTTTCTTTCACAGCTGAAAATTGAACTTCCTCCTCAATGACACAATGGTGTAAATTACTTGAAATTGTGCATGTTTTGCAGAACAGCTCTCTACCTTCACAATCAATCAGAAAAAAAAAAACAACTTTTGCTAGAAAATTTTTGAAACTTCTCTTTATAGTTTTGGTTGATGGGCTACTATTCACCACAGAAGACCTACAATGTTAATATTTGCCTCTCTTGTTTTGTCTTTGTAGTTAAGACCAGAGCAGTTTCAAGTGTGCATGCTTGAACAGGTTTAGTAAGCAGAAGAAAATTTAACTTAATTCAGTGGTATTGTTTGGTAATGGATACATACATTGTGTATAAAGTAACATTTTTATACATTAAGTAGTTAAGAGTAAAAGGTAATTATTAGTTCATACAGAGAAGGATCAGTTTGAATTTATATGAATTCAATTTCTAATGTAAAGGTCAAAAATGTTAATTGTTTCTGCAGGTGAGAGATTTGGTAGAGATTAAAAACTACTTATGTCTCAGGCTGATAGACTAATGTTACTGATCTCCTATGATATGTGAGGAATGGTGTTCCTAGGCTAACACATTTTACTTGATCTCTCAAATTTGTAATTCAGAAAAGGAAGCTCCAAAGGATACAGCACTCTGTATAAAGTTCCCAATATTGATGCTAATTTTCTGTGTGTTCTTAGTATTGTGTTTATTTCAACATCATTCATTCATTCATTCATTCAGAATTATGAGAACTCACCTTGTGAAATTAATATGTTTATCTGGAGCAGGCAAGCATATACATTTTCTCTGCAGTGAAGCAGGAATAAAGCATCTATGCAGTTTACACACACTGCAGCCCTGTATTACCTTTGACTGCATCAAACCCATCCCTTCTTTCTCTGGTAAAGTTTTGTTGGGCAGCACTGTGGGATCAGTGCTTTTGCTAGCTGTGAATGGAAAAATGAGTGGTAATGGAGGTGGTGTGTGTTTTTTGTTTTTTTTTGTTTTGCGTTTGTTTTTTCTGGCCAACAGAGAGAAAGAAGACACAGGGAGGACACTGATGATACTGTGTCAGTTACTGTATGGCTTTGAAGGGAGAGCAAGAAAGGGGAGCACTGTTGGGAAGAGAATGGGGCTTTATGGTCTTCTTGAATACAGAAAGCAGAAGCTGAGCAGTCATGGTTAGAAGTGTATAGTGTTGCACTACCCCTGATACATTTTGTAGGTCAAAGAAGCACACCCTACATGCAAAGACAAAAATTTATTGTTAGTCTAATTGAAATTGTAGCAGTCTAATCAAGAAGTGTCATTTTAATTGGACTAATAATATCTTGGACTCAAAAAAACCTCATTAACATTATATTTAAAGTTGTTCATACATGTCCTTGAATTGACCCCTTTTATGTCATGCTCATGTGACATCCCCTGGGTCCTGAGTTCGGTGGCATTAGTTTTTCTTGAGGACAGTGGTGCAGGGGAGCAGTGGCATCTTTGGCCCTTCTCTGGGATGGTGTGATACTGTCTGCATGAGGGGGGAGCTTCCCCTTGATCTCAGGTCTGTTTAAGGTTGGCTTTATATATTTGCAGTCTGTTCAGCCACTCTTTCTTTTCTGAATGACTTGAAGGGTAGTTGTGCAAGGGCTGCTTACTTCACTTAGACCTTTATCACAAAAAGGTTAAAGCACATCATGGCAGTCAGCATTAAGCAGTAGCAAAGAATCTCCTGCCAAGCTCTAGAAAATAGGTCACTGTAGAGTCATAGAATCATGGAATAGTTTAGGCTGGAAGAGACAGTAAAAGTCATCTGGTTCCAGCCTCCCTGCCCTTTCATAGGCCACCTTCCAGCAGACCAGGTTGCTCAGAGCCCCATCTAACCTGGCCTTGAACTGAGCCGGGGATAGGGCATCCAGAATGTCTCTGGACAACCAGTTCCAGTGTCTCACCAACCTCATTGTAAAGAATTTTTTCGTAGTATCTAATCTAAACCTACCCTCCTTTAGTTTGAAGCCATTCCCCCTTGTCCTCTCCCTACATGCCCTTGTAAAAAGTCCCTCTCCAATTTTCTTGCAGGTCCCCATTAGGTACTGGAAGGTGCTCTAAGGTCTCCCTGGAGCCTTTTCCAGGCTGAACAACCACAACTCTCTCAGTCTCTCTTCATAGGAGAGATGCTCCAGTCCTGTGATCAGCTTTGTGATCCTCCTCTGGACTTGCTGTGGTGGATCCCTGTCCGTCGTATGTTGGGGACCCCAGAGCTGGACGCAGTGCTCCAGATGGGGTCTCACCGGAGTGGAGTAGAGGGGCCGAATCACCTCCCTTGACCTGCCGGCCACACTGCTTCTGATGCAGCCCAGGATACGATTGGCCTTGTAGCCTGAAAGTATACAGTTCTGGGTCACGTCCAGCTTCTTGTCCACCAACAAGGGTGGAGAGCAGGGCTGCTCTCAATGTCCAGAGTCAGTGTCCAGCTGCAGGAAATAATCTTCCCACCCTCTTGTGACCCTTACCAATATTTGCAATTACAGATAAAACAGACACATAATCATTTAAAGCGTTCCCTGGTGAAGCCTCAGTGCCAGAGTTGTGAAGCTGCTGGTGAGTCGCTGATGCCCAGTGCTGGTGCTGCATCTGTAGGGAAGAAGTGCACTGTGGGGCGTCACAAGCACATGAGCGAAAGAGAGGAGGTGCTCAGGGAGGGGATTCCAAGGGTGGGTGCAAACAAAATGCAACTTCACATCAGCAATGGACAGTCTATCAGAACATGTTGCCCTACCACTCCACATGTGGGTCTATGAAGACCTTTCTTTACCCTAGGTTATGTAGTAGCACTTCAAAAACTCACTTTTTTCCTTAAGCTTGTGAGCTGATCAAGCCAATCTGGGCACACAAGAGAAAATCAAAGTTTGAAGCACATGTTTCCATTTCTGGCATTTTAAATCTTTGATTGCTCTTTAAGCCTTTAACTTTAAAATGTCATTGATTTTCATTAGAAGGCTTTGTAATCTATTTCAGAACTGCTCTCTAAAATAAAATAAAAATCTATGTTGTTAGGGAGTTACACCGATTTTCTATGTTGGCCTCTTTCCACTTTTATAAATTGAGACTTAATCAGGGCTACTGAACTGAAATAGATTTTATAGAGAGTAACAACCCATTAATAAGATCTTTTGCTTTAAATAAGTCTTTAATTGCAGCTCTGTACAAATGCGATAGAGGAAAAATGTTTGTTAGTGCCTTGGCTTAATATTGACTAATATGTCTTCTTTGAGAGAAATATATGACAAACTTTATTCTAAATTTTTTAAAGAAAGTGCAACCAAATCTGGATCTAAGCTTTATTTCCCTAACCAAGTGTAGTTTAGGTATAAACAGATTTTTTTTTTTTTCAAATGTCTGTCAATGAACCTTGTGTAGCAAACTTGATTCAGCAGTTTAGAGTTCTAAATTGTTAGAATAATCTACTTTAATGAATTTTAAAGCCTTGGAAACCCCTGTTTAAATCTTTCTGTCCCTTTCCTATCAATCCACTGTTGGGGGAAAAAAAGTCTGTCAAGCTGAAGTATGAAAACAAGACAGTGTCCCTAATCAAACGTCTTAAATAAAGGTTAATCTAAGTAGACTATATTGATCACCCTCTCCCCAGTCATCTTTCTTTCAGTCTCCGTATCTTATTGAAACACCTGAGGCATTTTTTGCCTGATAACTTACATAAACTGTCTATAAAAAGCCTGCATAAGTCTGTATCAGCTATATTCTGTTCATTTTCAGATTTTATTTGAAAAGGGCCCCATTGAAAACATTTTCCCTCTCCCTTTCAACAAACCTGTGAAAATGAGAGATTGAGAGGTGTCATGGTATGTTGCTGCAGAGCAGCCTGGTACAGTGATATGTCTGTGGCTGATTAATGTAAGCACTACTCAATGGTGTACAATCACTAATCCTTGTATAATGAAGTGGTTGAGCTGCTACTGCTCTTATCCTCTGTCTTCCCTATTTCTTAATTTCAGAGTTTTCAAGGAATTGACCATGTTATCTCATTGGAACAGGAGTTATCTTTCTCAGCTGTAAGCCCAGGGCCCATTTTGGGGGCTCTTGCACTTAAAAACTGTGATCAGACTGAACTGCTGGTTCCAGACTTGTGACCTATAAAGTGGTGTGCCATTTTTAATCCATTTGAGCTTCCTTTTGTAAGTTCTACTCAACTTTGTGATGCTGATGTGACATTTCTCAAGGAAATGCATCATTTTATTGATAACAATCCATTTCTTCTATTTATGTGTCACTTAGTGAGCACGGCAGTGACATGGCTTTCCTGTCTGAGAGGTGGGATGTGCATCAGGACATCACAGTCAGTGTGTATTTGCATTTAAAGTGAGAAAGGAGATCACTTAAGCCTATGTCAATAATATCTAGACTACCAGTTAAATGTACCAGCCAGCAGCGGGATCTTGTGGATCTGACTGAGTAGTGCTCCAGGCACATGTTGCAGCAGCTGTGGAGCTGTTAGTCACGAGTGACCAGTGCAAACTCTTCTACCTCTTGGAAAGATTTAAATATAGCTGAAGGTTAAATATAGAAATCCCTGGATGGAGTTTGGCTTACTTCGGCTGTTTATTTGGACTAGGCAACAGGTTTCTGGATATCTTTCCCTATGCAACTTTACAGTTATTAAAGTGTAAAAAGCTCAAAGATGTTACCACAGACATTTAGTACATATGGCCTATATGTATCTGCCCTATTTTCTGACACCTGGCCTTTTTCCTTTAGAAGTAGCTTAAGCGTTATTAAGATGCTGAACTTCATTAGCTCCTATCCCAGATTGCTTTAACATTATGACTTGGAAGTGTGGCTCTTTGAAAACAGAATGTAGAATCTTTGTTTAATTGGCTCATCATTTAACCACAAATTAGCCAGTATATTTTTAAATGTATAACTTTCAAGTTTATGTTCCAAATTAGGCTTACCTAAGGAGTATTTGCATTACTTTATGCAGGTGGAGTAATTGTCTTAGCTAACTAACAATCAGCAGATTTTCAGTTTGGACTCAGTTTAGATTCTGTTTGTTTAAACAAACAGAATAGGCAGAGTGAGAAAATCTTGCATATTCTTTAAATCTAAAATTTAAATCTCAGAGTCTTAATAGAAATCTTCAAAATTCTTTATATCTAGTCCCCACCTCCAAGGTGGTCTTATGAAGCATGATGGAATCAAGTCCACTTTCCCCCTCTTTGCCAACGATTTTGCAAAACTGAGACAGTCAGTTTGTTCTAATATCATACCTTTGTAAAGCTTCTAAACATTAATTTAAAAAAAGTAGCTTACTGTATCTTTGGGAGTTCTTGGCAGTGCATTTGAGCGTAGCTGTGGAACATGTACTTGCAACCAGTCAGAAGAAAAATTAAAGGACAATAATAGAAGACTAGAAATGGTAATTATTTATCAGAGGTTAAAACCCAAAACTGATTAAGATAATGAATAATACAGAGGGTGGGCAGAGGGATTAGGACTTAAATGCTTCAATTAAAAGACAAAAACCAAACCCAAACATCTGAAACTTTGGAATTAAATGACGTGTTAATTCTGAGGGTTAATGAACATCTCTAAATGAGCTGGAAAATTTGAAATTGTTTCCCAGCCAGAACCTCATACTTGTTACCAGAATAACTCTTTTAAATGCCTTTGAAATATGGTATTAAGAAACTTCAAGTTTTGCATGTCCTTTATTATGCATAAAATTTATCCTTGACTGGTCAATCTGAATAATTTTTTTCAGCTTGTTTTGGTATAGTATCAGAGACTTCTCAGAGTTCCAAAACCATAATTGAATGTAAGCACTATCAGGTGTTTTGATAAAACAGTGTTTATTCCTAAATTATTGGTGTTTACAGGTTCAGACCACTTTTCAGTCAACACCTATGCTGTGACTTTTGAGCTAAAGAGTCTCCTAAGGATATGCCTCAGGTGAAGAAGCTTTGTAATGTGACTGTAGCAGCGGAACACTGCTGGCAGGTCTACTGTAGGCTGAAATTTAGTGTCATATTCCTTTGGAATAAGTTATGCTGGGAAACAGACAACTCTGCCTGTGACTGCTGCTGTGGTGGGGGCAGTTTGTTGTTTCTGTTCTGTCAACCAGTGGAAATAACTGGTGGTAAGAGACGTTAGCATGAACATAGCTCTGATTTGACTTAGGAACTGTCCACATATGTCATGGCAATGAAACAGAATTTTGTTTGGTGTAGAGAATTAGATGCGTATGGTCTGCTACGATGATATATAACAGGACATTCAGCTGAAGTTAGTGTGGTAGCTGATGGCAGAACATTAACCTATTCATGCATACTTTCATGGAGACTTCACTGGGGCTATTTGAGTTTTATTTACCCAAAAAGAATAATAAAAATTATTACATTTTCCCTGTTGCAATTTGGCTGCTGGACTCTGTTCCATGAATAGCAGCATTATTGTCTGAACCTCTGCAGTTAAATTTCACATTTTGGTGCCATCAGTACTGTTGTGGGGACCAACTCTAAAAAGTTGTGTAAGGCAGTGCATATAAGATGAGGAAAAAGGATTATCTTCCACTACTACACAGAGGAGAACTCCAGGTTATCTGTAGCAAGTTTATCAAGGAGATCAAGAAAGCTTCTGAGTGTGGAATTTAATGAAGAAGACATTATTTCAAAGCGTCGATAATCTGAAATCATAAATTACTTGGCACCGATGCCTTTAAATAGGAAAAGTTATGTAACGTTTGTCAGAAGGGGTATTTAATCCTAAATTAGCTTTTTAAGGAGCTGTTGAATTGCTGAATAACCCTTATATGGAAAATTAAAAATTCTTCTATAATAGGAAAAGATGCAAGAGGAATAAAACAGGGTGGGAACTTGGAAGTGAAAGGTGAAGGTCAAATCTGATAGTTTGAACTACCTATAGCAGAATTAAGAATCAGTTGTCTGAGAAGCTGCCTGTGCACGGTATGAAATCCTGTTCACTCCAAACATACCCCATAGTTAGTTTTGCAGCCCAGTGCGAGGAGAGGAAGGCTGGCTCTCACTTACCCTGAACATGAGTGCCTCCAAGGTTGAGAACTCCAGAAGGGTGATGAAGAGCAATAGGGAAACTGCTGCATGGTTTTGTTACTCATCTGTATCACAGACCTCTTCAGTCCTTGGCTCAATTTACGAGTGACCTTGCAGCTCCTGCTGCTTGTGCAGCGATGACAGTTCCTTGATAGCTGTGCAATTGCAGAGCTGCTCGAGTATGGCACGCTCATCTCTTCTGATAGCAGGAGCAGTTAGGATGGAGACCATTTTTTTTGGATCTCTGTCACTATACTTTGTCCTTATATGTGAAGAAATGAATATGACTAAGGATGTAACTAGAAAGCAAAAAATCTTTCTGAATGCTTTCTAGGAGGTCTATACAATTTTAGGTATGTAGTACAGTAGAAGGAGGAAAATAATAGATACATAAAAAAGGTTTATCTTGTCATCTTCTTTTATATAACTATAGTCAGATTTTTCTTTGCCTGTCTCCAGGTTTGGTTAACAAATGCAGTGTGGAATTTTTTCACTGGATTTTATGTTTCTAAGTTTTTCTTGTAATATGTCATGATAAATTACACTTTTCTGCAAAATGTAGTGTTGTCTTATTTCTGCTATGGTCTTAACATATTTCCCACTGAAACTAGTCTAGGTTGGCTATGTAAAAGAGGGGTCAATCTTGGATCAGTCACCTGGCTCCAGCAGCTTAATGGAACCTGGCTGCTGGAATCAAGCCTGTAAACAGCACTGCTGTTTAATGAGAATCAAACAGTATTTGATTCTCTCTGTCCCACCTCTCTAAAATGTTAATTAGACTCAGGCTCAAATAACTTTTTAATCTGAAAAGTGAACATCTTTTTTAAAGTGCTGTACTTTGGTAGCTTTCTGCTGCAGAGGCATGATAGCTGTCACTTCCCATCTGGTTAGCAGTGTGAATCCTACTTGAGATCAAGTTGTGCCACGAAAGTGTGATCTCACACTTCCAAACAAGGGTCATTTCAGGTCTGAATCATTATAGCTCCAGAAGCAATTTTGAACATTTACCTTCAGGATTCTGTTTCCTAGAAGATAAGTGTAATCCAGTCCTTTTCCTTCAATATCCCACCTTGTAACATTATTTTTTTCACCCTTTTTGAATGCACCCATTTCTAGGGGATCTGACATGATAAATGCTGACAGCCAAACTGACAAAAGGAGTTTGAGGAGATGGGGATGGCCATAAAGGAAAACAGGAAGCAGAACAATCATGGTGGGCAGTGAAGTTTGCTGGAAATGTTGAAGTGCGGTTGTCTTCCTTTCGAGAGTCAGGAGGAATGTAGGAGAAGGGGGAATTCAGCAGTGTAAAGCTGTAATTTACCTGATCCTGTTGAAGACAGACTGAGCCATGTTGAACACCATATTGAAACATTAGTGCTTTGGAATGTTTAATTGTTATAACTACTGTGATGTGTTACAGACTCCTGACAGATAAAGTCTGCACATTTCTACCTGTGACACAAGATTTTGCAGGGTTGAGCTTTCAGGCCAGGCTCGTGGTTTTTATACAGAATTTGTCTACTTATGTCAGATTATAATATCTGAGCTCTTTTGGGGCAGTTCAGATTGGACATTAGGAGAAGGTTCTTCACTTAGAGGGTGGTAAGTCACTGGAAGGGGCTCCCCAGGGAAGTGGTCACAGCACCAAGCCTTTCAGAGCTCAAGGAACATTTGAACAGTTCTTTTAGTCATATGATTTAGTATTGGGTAGTCTTGTAAGGAGCAGGGAGCTGGACTCCACGCTCCATGTGGGTCCCTTCCAGGTTGAGATATTCTATGCTTCTATGATTTACATCAACCAAAAAAAAGTATTGCCAACATGGATAGACATTTAGACATTAGGCTATACTACTGAGTTTCTAGTCCTGTATTCAAATTGTGTTGAGTGGACATGGACTTAGAAAGGCTAGTTAGTTATCTTTGCTTAGATGGACTAAATGTACTTAATATGAAACTGTTCAACTTCTTCACTTAAAAGTTAAAGAAACCCAGAGCCAAAGCTGTTTCAGATTATTCAAAATGTTCTGATTTGTCTAAGTACCATACCCTCTTTCAAATTCCCTGTATTGGAGGGGATGAGTGAGAGGTTCCTAGAAACTTCTTCAGTTTTTCTCTGTGTAGTCAAGTATGTTATTATCTCTTAGTGCAACATTTAGTACATAAAATCATTTACAAATGAGAACTTTTGTATACAAAATAGGTAGCTCTTGTTTCTGTAATGGACTGAATATAAAGTTCTCTGTTGATTAAAAACATCCAAAAGGGTTGAACATTATGTGTTTACTACATAACTAATCCAGGAAACAATAAATGGCTTTTTCAGAAACATGATGGAAAAAAAGTAGCAAATAGTATGACAACTAAGACAGTGTTAGCAGCAATGATAATAAAACCACCAATGCTAAATAGTAATCTCTTTTTATTTGAACATATACTATCTGGCACTTTCTTGCTTGGGAAAAATCACGATGAGATAACATTGCCCTAAGTTAGTAGGTGTTCTCAGTTTTCCTTGCCAGTAGCCTCTTCTAATGCCAATATCAGAAGACTAAAATCAATCAATAGAAATAGAAAACCTTTGAATTTTGTTTTCCTGAATCTAAGGATCTTAGTTGTTAAGCTGAAGTGGTTCACCTGAAGTGGGTTTGCTTACAGTGAGATGCTAACTGTACTAGGAAATACTTTGTGGGAGTGACCTGAAAAAAGTATATTAATTTTAATTGGTTTCATTTGGTTTCAAATTCACTTTTTATCTGTTTAAAAATTGCCACAGTTAGTCCTATTAAAAAAAATCTGTCTGACCAAGACCATATACAGTATCATATCTGTACAAAAGAGTTTGAAGGACTTGAGAAAAGAAGGATAAAGTCCATCTTGTTTATCTCAAATGGTGAGAAAACCAATTGCACTGTACCCTACTCTGCCAACAAAAGTAGTTTGACTAAATTGAAGAGGGTCATAAAATGTTAGGAATGTGACAGATTGATGAGTTGGTTGAAAATGTTTATCCTGTAGAATATGGAGGTTTGGGCATGAAGACCATCATCAATCTGTAAAGCAAATGTGATAACTTGAGAAAAATGTGAGCTGAATGTGGCATAATTTAGTCATAAGAAGTAATTTATGAAGGGTTCTCATTTTTTTCCATGAAATCATTATGTTGGTTTTGTGTTGAATAAATGACTTTCATATCGTGTTGTCAAAGATAGTTGTTGTAACCATTCACTACAAAAATGTGGCTCCTCTGTCCTCATTGTTTCTTATCACTGCCAGAGTATTATTTCAGGATACAACAAGTGCTATTTTCTGTGGAAATTTATTTGTTCCGAGTTTTCTCTGGTAGAGCCAGAAACAGAAGATAAGAAGGAGAAGGGGCAAGGTGGGAATGGAGTGGGAAGGGAGGACAACAATAAACAGGTGAGATAAATTTTGCAGAACCAGATGTGATAACCCTTAATGATTTTCTTGTTGTTGTTGTTATTTGCTGGAGTATTTTTGGAGTTTTGGAAGTAGTGTGACCTCCTTACAGTTAAGAACAGTAATGTTAAAGTAGCCCAGATCACAATTTTAGCGGTCCTACATGCCTATGGAGTGTACCCTTCCTTTTGCCTATAGGGAAAAAAAATATGAAACAAACTCCTTAGTATTACCTGTTCATGTAGTGACTAGGGATGTCACATTAGCATGGCTGTATTATTTGTAGCTACTTGAACATTTATCTAAATTGGTTCTATCAACTAAATGCAAGAAGCTAATTCTAATTGACTGCCTTTAATGCAGTGTCACCTGAAGGTGCCTATATTGCTAAATTTAAACATAAGCAAAATTACTTACACAGCCCAAAAGAAACTTTAGGGTGTTTCTTTTCTGCTCTGCTTAAGAGTTAAGGCACATATCTCTCAAGATTAGCCAGGTGCAATATGCTGCTACTCACTTTTCTGTGTGGCATCAGGTATTGGCCAGTGCTGGAGGAGGCATGCTGGATTTTACAGAGCAGAAATGTGATCTGCTGTGACAAATCCTGTGAGTTCTTTTGGGGAAGTGGAAAGCTGCTCTGCTTTGAACATTGATGCATTCTCCACAGATTGTGTTTGTAGGTTTAGTGGCATGTTTATTTCTCTACATCCTGCTTCATAGTAGTAACATTTCCCTCTCCAACTGAAGAGAAAAATTATTCTAGGGGAGGACAAGATGTTTATGTTACCTTACACATCAGCGTGAATGTAGTTGGAAGGATGGAAGTGTTTAGAAAGAAAGCAGCAAGGGCAAGGAGAAATAGAGATGCAAACCAAATGCATAGCCAGATCTACCAGTTTGCATTGCTTTAGGCACCCTATTTATTAGGTTAAAATGCAGGAGGACTTGCTAAACTATAACAGAAGCTGAGATATTAAACAAGTACAAAGCACTTAAGCTCTGCTTCCCTGCTCCACAGTTATTGCCTGAAAACCACTCCAGTTAGCTTGTGTCATGTTTTGAACAGGCTGTTGCGTGACTTTACGAATGTCTCCTGGCTAAGTAAGTCACAAGCAGGAAAAGCACCAGTACATACTGGGAGGCATCCAGCTGCAAAAGAGCTTTGCAGAAAAGGACCTGGGATTCCAGTGGACACCAAGTTAACCATGATTCAGCAGTGTGTCTCTGATGCAAAGGCGGTAAAGGGTATCTTGGACTGCATTAGAAGTGTTGCCAGCAGGCCAATGGAGGTGATCCTTCACTGCTCAGCACTTGTGAGGCCACACTTGTGAGTGCTGTGTCCAGTTCTAGGCTCCCCAGTACAAGAGGTACATAGAGATACTGGGGTGAGAGCAGTAGAGGCCACGAATATGATGAGAGGGCTGGACACCTCACCTATGAAGAGAGGCTTAGAGAGCTGAGTTTGTTCAGTCTGGAGAAGAGAAGGCTCAGAGAGGAGCAACGTCTATGAAAACCTGAAAGGAGATACAAAGAAGATGGAGCCAGACTCTTTGCAAGTGGTACCCAGAGGCAATGGGCATGAACTAAAACACAAGAGGTTCCCTCTGTGTTTTTTTTTTTTTTGATTAAGGGTGACCAAGCACTGGCAAAGGTTGTTCAGAGAGGTTGTGAAAATTCCATCCCTGGAGATATTCAAAAGCCATCTGGACATGGTTCTTGACAGCCTGCTCTAGGTGGTTCTGCTTGCACAGGTGATTGACCAGATGATTTCCACAGATCCCTGCCAGCCTCAACCATTCTGTCATTCTGTGTCATGCTACTGGGTAGCTAGAAGTTCACCTGAATATTATTTAGTTTTTGGTTTGCTTCTGTTGTTTTTTGGTTTTTGGTTTTTTTTTGTATTTTTGTGGTTTTTCCTGTTTGTTTGTTTGTTTCTTTTGAGAAGAGCTGACTGAGTTAGTGGCACAACTACTTCTTTATTAATTTGCATAATACTTGTGGTTTCTGAACTTAACTATGGTAACAAAAAGAATAAAATTACCACATCATAGTACCAGAAAAAACTGTGTTCTATTGCAGCATTGCCATAATGGAACAAAACTACAATTTTCTTTATGAAAAGGAGGGACTAGACGAAATAAATTAAAAGCAAAGGGGACAAGATGTTGCAGGATCAGTCAAATCTGTAATGAATAACAAAAGGGAAAGAAGAGGATTGTAGACAATGCAGTATTGAAGGCTTTCGAGCTTTGAAAAAAGGAACAGGGAGTCCATTTTTGGAAGGATGACTTTGCAAATCCTTCCCTATGATGGTTTTTAAGACAATGCTTCAGTGTTTTAAGAGCTCTCATTGGAGGAGGAAGCAAAGGGTGTTAAAAGAATTGTGCATGGGGGTGATGGAGATAATTTAATTCTTTATTTCTATCTAATGTCATTTCAAGGAACTTGGATGTATAAAGGCAGCATTGGAGGATAACAGGAATGAGTCTGTACTAAAGATAAAACTTTCCAGACTTCGTTTTTATATGAGGAAGATTCAAATTCAGCATGAAGGTTGCTGATATAGTGAACATCATCTTGTACTATTGTCTTTTCTTATTTCTTCTCCAGTTGCACTGTGGACTTAGTTTCAAAACTATATTCCCCATCCTTATTGCTGGCAAGTTTGAGTAAAATGAATACTAAATCAGACACCTGTTTATGAGGGGAAAATACTATATTCCGTGTCTTGAATTAGTGCTTTAATCAATTGTTTGTGATAGTGGGCTGAATAGTACTCATGCTTAGTTTAGTTTTAATTTCAGAATTATGTTCTCAAACATTAATATGAAAAGAGGTAGATTTTTTTCCCCTTTTCCTCCTAATCCACCCCCAGCTGAAAACAATTGTGTTTTCTACTATAAAAACATAGAAGAATTTTAAGTTAGAAAAATTATTTTTCTATGTAAGTACACACAGCTCTCAGAATGTATTTTAGGGAGTATCTGTGTTTTCACTGTGTCAGCAGCATAATGATCTATAAAACAAGACAGGCTTCATTCCAAATAGTGATTATGTGGGTTTTTTGTTTTTCTTTTCAAGATTGGATGCACTGAATGTGAAAAATAGAAGTGTAACCATAGCAGTGAGACGATGATGCAGAGTGCATTAAACATCAGAACAAGGTGTTTGTTACTTTTTTATTCTTACCTGAGACTTAACACAGTATGAAAACTTCACAGTTGTATTAGGTGGAATTTACAGGGAACGAAAAAAAAAAAAGGTATGAAGAGATCCTCGGAGAGGAACTTGAAATGTTGGGGATTCCGGTTTGTCTTTTTGCACGTTGAACAGTTTATGAAAGATCCCAGCTGACTTATGTGATGGTTTCAGCCATCTACACCTGGTCGGAGAGAAACATGAAAGTTAAATGTTCATGAAGATGACCTAGGACTTTTATAATTATTGGTTAAAATGTAGGAACAGACTAGACCACAAGCACAGATATGTTGATCTGGATCTAGTCTGCTCTAAATAATCAGAATTGCCCATGACTCAACAGCTACAAGACAGATACAATGACTTGTACTTCCTGGAATCCCTTGAAATGTTGCCTGTCACCTTGCAGATGGTTTTATATAGATACCCCTTTTTCCTTTTAACCAACTAACCAAGTTTTTTCCTTAGTCTCTCTGAGGCAGACATATCTTGTTTGTTGTTGCACTTGGTGAACTTGAATCCAGCGAAATCGAGTAGATCACTAATTTCTTAGAAGAAATAAAATGTAAATTATATTATTATTCAGAGAATGAATTCTAATGGATAAATATATGAAACACCTGCACTGAATCAGTGATGTCTGCTTAATGAAGACCCAGTAGTGGTTGCACAAATTTATTTCTGTTCAATGGTTGAATATAATGCTTTCCATAATCTGCTTTCTGTGGTGCAGAAATTGTTTTAATGTATGTTTGCATTGGTAAATAATCCCATAATACTTGGTCCTAAGGTAATGGATCAGTCTGTTCATTCAGGTAGTAGGTGAGGATGAAAAAAGCGCAGATTTAGCTATATGATGTGTGATTGCTTTAAAAAACACACAAATAAGTTCAATAGCAGGAACAAGAAAACCCCAGAACCAAACCTGAAAAATGTCTACATTTTAGCCTGCCATTTATCCTTAATCTCATCTAATCAGCAGTTCAGATCTCTGCCAAGAATGTACCTTCACGTGCACAGCATTTTGTACATGTTGAGAGGGAACAAAATAAACTTAAGTGTAATCATTTACCTTTTTTGGCTCTTGTTGACTTCTTTTAAGACTATATGAAATGATACTTTATGTTTTATTGGTAAGCCATTACTGAAATCAGCTGAAATATTATAATTCTGATACTAATACTTACTACAAAGGAGAGAACTTTGTTTACTCTGTTTTTTATTAAACCAAAACTTATTTTATATATCTTGGGGGAAAAAATAACTTCAGCTTGAGTAATAGTGTAATCTTTCACTAAAATGCATTTATTTTGCCCAGGAATTGAGAGTCCTCCTCAGAAAGAGTTTGTTGTTGTTGTTATTTGCTGCAGACTGATCCGTGGGTACTGCAAAGGTATTGCACACACCAAATTCTTGTAGCTTTATGCATAGTCTCACTTGATCCTCAACTTGTTTTTTGTTTGTTTTTTTTTTCCCGGAATGTAAATTATTCTAAAAATCTGTAAGTAAAGCAGAAAGTCTGGGATATTCTATAGTCTAGATTTATTTTTTTCTTTGTTTTTTCTTATTTATTTACTTTAACTCCTTCTTTTTTCAAGCGCATCAATAGAGCAAGAAAACTGGAAAAATCTTTTACAGAAGACAGTTTCATGTAAACAAGGAGTTCAACCCAGTTCACTTAGTTGTCCTTCCCTGAAACTTTCAGAAAAAATTCTTCTTTAGACATTATTCTACCTGAAAAGTAACATTTCCACTGGTAAAGAAATATCTTTGTTAAACTGCTGCTGTGGATGATTAACCTCATTGTTAAAAGCTTGAAATGCATTCAAAATATCACTCTAGCTGTTCTTGAGGTCCACCTCTTAGTCTAGCAAATAAAGATAGTATTTCTATCTTGTTTATATCTTCTCATTTATTTATGAAGATCAAGATTTTCTGTAGCCTACCAGGATATTGATAATTGGTTTTAAAAATAAGGTTTTTTTTCAGTAAAATGTTCCCTTGGCTTTCTTTCAGTGCACCTTCTTTATACTATGGATATCAGAACATAACACATTTATTGTGTGTTTGGCATTGGATTTAATAACTGTCTTTTCACTGGCATTTCAGTTCGTGGGTGTTAGTGGTTTTTTGCATTGAACAGAATGTTTCACATCTATCTATACCTGGCAGTTTTATATCAATGTGGTGTGTACCATGATGACTTTCTAGATTCATTTTCAAAATATTTAAGTGGACATGAAGACATGTTCCCTAAGAGGAGAAGAACAACATTACTACTGCTTTCGGCAGAGGAAAATTGTCCTTCTATATTTTATTCCTTATTAAATATGAAATGTTATCTTGATAGATGCATAATTATTTTATCAATGGAGCATTTACAGAGGTATTCTTTTTATTCAGCCTACTTAATATCTTAAGGACAGTTCTCAGTAATTTCATTTGCAAAATAAAAGTAAATCTACTATCAGGGAAGAATTCTGAGTGGCATTTTAACTTGTGCATATCGACTTACACAGCTGTTCTTGGGTTTTTATTGATCGATCTATTATATGGAACAGGTATGCTGCACTGAGATTGCTTTGCATTACAATTGCAGGTAGGGATTTAGGTCTGTAGTCAGGATTACCTCAGGGTGTGAAGGCAGGCAGCCTTTACTATGAGAATATGTGAGACGATCTGTCCTGGCTTTGCAGGGATTGAAGTTGTGCATAATTCTTCCCATGTTAGTAAGTTTAGGTATGTAAGTGCTTCTATAAATCTGGAACACTCCCCCTGCCTTCACTGTAGCTTAGTCCTGCTTACATTTGATTGCTTACATCTCTAATGTTTAAATCAATACAATTTGTAGTAAAAGTAATAACATGCAAGTTTTGTATCGTGTTTCATTTGTAAACTGAAACTGCTACACAAATGGAAGTTATTACTATTTGCATTTTGTAAGTTTAAAAAGAAATCCCCTCTTTGTAAGGGTCTAGGTCTAACTATAATAAAATTGTCTTTAAAAGTCCATGTGTCAGTACTCCAGAGGACATTCAAATATGAGACAACACTGAAATCACTGAAATCAAATTGTGGGTATAAACCTTATTCCAGTAATTTAAACAGACAAAGTTCCAAATATATATCCTGAATGGGACTCTGGTCCCACCCTTTAAGTCTGTGTTTCTCATTTTATGTAGTTATAAATGAGAAACATAATATAGCCATTATGTAATTCTGAGGAGGAATCTGTTTCCACAGATCAGGAGCTATACCTTCATAACTGGATGCATAATGTGATTTCAAATATTTTTTTTTTGTCCAGAGCACTTGTAGACTGTGAGATAAGTATGTTCTCAGTCCAAGTCATGAGTTTTGAATCATATTTCTGTATGTATCTTAGATTTCCTGAACAATCTTTTTAAATCAAAGGAATCCTCATTTTGACAAATCTTCACAGCACATAGAGGTGATATTAAGGTCTCTGAGAATTTTACTTCATATTCTGTTTAGCTATGTATTTTGAGCATGTATTTTGAGTATATATTTTCCTATGTGCTTTATGGAAGGGGAAAATGATGACAGTATGTATTCCTCTAAGCTTAATCCTTTAAATTTTGTGTTTGAAATCAGAGATTTCTTCAATCATGTTGTTGCTAATTGGTAGTCTACACTGAAATCTGTGAATCTCCTGAACAACACAGAAGTGCCCTTTTTCCTTCATTTTTTTATCCTTATGAAGTTTTTTTCAGGTGTCGATAATTCACTGACCTTTTTTCTTATGACAGTAGAAACATTCTCAGCAATTAGTTAATGTGAAGAGATCACTACCACAGCCTGATAGTGACATTTGACCTTGCTAGAAATAAATGAGAGTAGAGAGTGATAAATGCAGAAACAAACATTGTCACGCTGATTTAAAAATTTTTTTATTCTGGTCTTTTTGCAGACAGATGCTTTGTTTGTCTTCGTGAATAAATTACTCAAAGTAAACGATCTAATACTTTCTTATTTTTATTTTTTATTAGTTGCAATAGATAACCTAATGAAAACCCATATTAAAAAGGGAGATTTGCTCTTCAGGTGGGTTCTTATTTTTGGTTTGCTGCATTTTTTGTTCAGGTGCACAGTTTAGTAGGTGTCTGCTGAAGTGATGTGTTTTTGGCAAGGTAGATGAGCTAGCATGTTTTGGATTATTCAAATCCTGTTTGAGATACATGATTTTATTTTTATATATGGCTGGCAGCAATGAATAATTCAGATAACTCATGGAATAACAGGCCTGTGTTGGTTAAAGGGCCTCTTTTTAAACTGCATACATAATTTTTGCAGTGTTTCCTTTCTCCTGTAGGAGATTTCTGCTATTGGATATTATCAGTCCAGATGGTTCTAAGTGTGAGACTCAACCTTTTAAACCGATGTCTTCCAAGAGTTTACCCTCTCCACAACTGTAGCAATTTCAGTTTTTACTGATTCCTTTCCAGCCTTTGGTTGGTTTAGGCTGCTCTTGAAGGTTTTTCGGGAGCTGTACGTTAAACATTGTTTTTCAGACTTGTTTTATGATGGTAGCTGGCACAATGGAATCCATGTGGTAAAGTATTATTAAGATATATCTCTGTTGTCTAACTTACCTTACCTTTGGCATTTTTAGAACTTTCTGTAAAATCATCCATCCTGTGATAGTGACAGATTAGTTTTTTCAACAAGAGCTTCTTAACATGGCATTGTTTTTAGTCACCTAACAATGAGTAGCTTAAATACCAAAGTTTAATTCTGTTTTAAATCAGCTAAAACAAATTCTTCCAAGCAACTATATATAGAAGACTTGCAGATTTCACATAGAAAAGTAATTATCATCATACACTGTCACCGCAAATATTAAATCCAGCATAATTTGTGCAGCTCAGGAAAATTTTGGTTTTGGTTAAAAAGAAATTTACCATGAAAACAGCTGGGTGGTGGACTGGGTTGCCCAGAGAGTTAGGGCAGCCCCTATCTCTGGGGGTATTCAAGACCCAGATGGATAAAGCCATGAGCAACTTGGTTGGATTTCATGGCTGATCCTGAGAAACAAGTGAGGTAGCTCTGCTGCTGCCTGTACATGTCAGCATGATGATTTCACAACCATATGGATTTCATAGAATCATAGAATCATAGAATCAGGTGGGTTGGAAGGGACCTCAGAGATCATCAACTCCAACCCCTGATCCACTACCACTGCGGTTACTAGACCATGGCACTGAGTGCCATGTCCAGTCTCTTTTTAAAAATCTCCAGGGACGGAGAATCCACTACTTCCCTGGGCAGCCCATTCCAATGTCTGACCACCCTCTCTGTAAAGAAATTCTTTCTAATATCTAACCTAAACCTCCCCTGATTTCATAGAATCATAGAATCATTTAGGTTGGAGAAGTCCTCTAAGATCGAGTCCAGCTGTTAATCCAAGAGTACCAAGGCCACCACTAAACAATGCCCTTCAGTGCCACATCTACACATCTTTTAAATAATTCCAGGGATGGTGACTCCACCACTTCCCTAAGCGCCCTGTGCCAATGCTTGAGAACCCTTTCAGTGAAGAAATTTTTCCTAATATCCCATCTAAACCTCTACTGGTACAACTTAAGGCCATTTCCTCTTGCCCTTTCCCTTGTTACTTGGGAAAAGAGACTGACACCTGAATCCAGCACAGGTTCACCTGGTAGTTACTTGACCTTTCTTTACAGGGATACTTTCTCTTCTGCTGTCACTTTCTCATTATTGTGTAATTAGTTCTGTCTCTATCTGGAATCCAGCAGTTGTGGTATTTTTTTCTCCCCACACCACATTTGATTCTAACTCCATTTTTGTTGTGAGGGGAAAGTAAAATATCTTTTTAGTTTGCTGTATCTTCTCTGCTCCACCATATTGCCGCTTGAGGTCTCTAGCTCATCGAGTGTGCTCAAAATACATGGTTTTGTCTCTAATCCTGTCTTTCAAAGTGCTGTGTAGAATTTACCGGAAAGCTATAAATTCATAGGAAAGTGAGTTCATGCAAACTGTCTATCAAGTAAAAGACCTTTTTTTTAAAATGCAACAGTATCAGACAGAAATATGTTTGTTGTTTGCCTGTTATGTGGAACATTAAAATCAAAGTTTGTGGTTGTCACATTGAAGATATTAAATACAGTAAAGCTAATTGTAATGGAAAGCATACTTATATTAAATGGCAAATATGCTCATTTTTAATATACAGAAAAGCATTCATTAGAAAAGAAATAATTAATTTCCTTTGCATTGAATGCAATGTAAGTTTAATTTTCAGAACACTGCCTGGGGCTACGGTTTGACATTTTCTTGAAACCGATCTGATTAGTTCTCAGAATTATGCTGAGAAATGTCACTTACTATGGAAAATACCTTTCTAAGCAGTGAACCTCTGAAAAGAAAAATTATTTTTTCTTTTTCTTTACAAATTGCTTTGTGCATTCCAGTGGCAAGGGCAACAGTTAGCTCTAATTGTGTATTGAGCTTGTTTTTATATGATTATGGAATCAATTCAGAATCTTAACGGAAAATTTATATGGATTGAACCAAGTCCGTTGTGCTAGTTTTGTGAAGGTAACCTTAAAGAGAAAATGTAAAGGCTTTTCAGAATGAAATTTCAATACTCTTTTGCTTTAATTCTTATAAAATGAAGTTCAGAATTGCCTGTGCAAAGTCCCCCTTAAATGAAAAAGGCTTCTTTATCTTAATTAGTAGCAAAGATACACTGCGTTGCTTAGACGTGGCTTTTGAATGAATGAATGAATATAATAAGGTTGCATAATATCATTTACAGGACGTGCTGATATAAGTATTTAGCTTATCTAGTCATTCAGAACTATGAAGGTTTCAGTAGACACACATGATCTTACTGAACAGTGAAATGCTATTTTAAGTTGGATATTGAAATCAGTATGGTTAAACAGCTGGTAGGATTTCCAGAGCCAAAAGCCAGACTTTGATGATAAGATTTTATATAATGCAAAGCTTAGTTTTCTGCCAAAAGTACCATTTTCACATCTAAATCAAGATTTCTGGTTGTTAGAGAAAAATAGTTGATTTCTGGTTGATAGAGAAAGGCCAGCAAAATGCATTTTCTGGGGGATGATCTTTTTCAGCAGTGTAGTGTTTTTAATGAATACATTTAACACTCCAGACTATTTTGTCTCTTCTTTAAGACTATATATATAAAATAAAGAATGCACGTATTTTAAAAACTCAATATTGTTTATGATACTTATTATTTAAATTCTCCCCGTATAATTTTTTTTACTAAAAAGAACAGTGGGGATTTGGACCTCCTCACTAGTGGACTCAGTAGAATAGTTTACTGTCTGTTTTAATACAGCTTACTTTAATTAGAGGACTTTATCTCACTGCATTTATCTATCTGTATTTTCCTGCAGTGTTTAATGTTGTCATTGTAAACAAAGTGCTATTTTCAGGGCACTTCATTCTATCCATTAAAAAGAGAATAAAAAGCCAGTTGTTTTTATTCCCCCAGGTTCTGGAAAATGTATTTTTTTACCTCCAATTAAAAAAGTATTCATATTGAAGAAAAATTCTTAGCAGAGGAAAGAAGATAGATTTGATGAGTATGTGTTGTGCAGTTTACAGCACAGAACACATGCCAGAAGTGAGGGGAGCTCCTTCAAAATTGTTAGAATGACTTTGGGCTTACGTTGAAGTGACCTCAACCTTGCACTATGCTTGTTGATAACATTGATTTAAATGTTCATATGTTAATGCATATGTAAGTAGTTGGATATGCAAATCAGTGTATCTAAAATCCATTCTGACCCCTGCTACCTGAAATGTCTGTATCATCTGAAAGAAAAAAAGTATTTTTAGCATTCAGACACTTTGTAACAGAGGTCAATATTTTTTTTTAGTTCCTTCTCTTTAATTTCCAGGTTTGCAGACAGGCAAATGGAGAGGAGAAAAGAAAAAATTCTTCACCTGAGGTGAATTAAGAAGGGCAGTGACAGGACCCAGGTGTCTGTAGTCCCAGTCGTATGACCTTCCTTATTCTTAATCAAATTCCCTTTCAAGCAATGTTAGTTTTAATTGAATAGAACTAGTCCTATCTCTAAGCTTCATTAAGGTGTCATTAAGAAACCAGAGAGATGAGAAAAGGATGCCAGAGTTCCTTCAGCAAGACCTTAAATTCTTTTTATAAACCATAATGTAATTTCATATTCCAGTTTATTTAATCTTTAAGGACACTGGTTTCTGTTGAACGCTTCTGAAACATAAAAATGCTAGTCAAAAACCAGTCAATACACTCACAGATTTCACAGAATATTCTGAGTTGGGAGGGAACCACAAGGATCGAGTCCAATTCTTCAATGAATGGCCTGTATGGGGATCAAACCTGGGACCTTGGCATTATTAGCACCGTGTTCTAACCAACTGAACTAATTAATCTCAGGGTCAGTTCTTCTCTCCTTAAGCATTTTTGTGGTCTAGAGACAACAAAACTGTTGTTATTGTGGGGAAAATTTGCTTACATTTAGCACTTGATAGCTGGGAAAAATCATACATATTGTGACTGAAGTGTAGCTAGTTGGAAGCTGACATCACGGGAAGCTCATGAGGTACAACATGGCCAAGTCCCAGGTGCTGCACCTGGGTTGGGGCAACCCCCAGTATCAATACAGGCTGGGAGATGGACAGATTGAGAGCAGCCCTGCCAAGAAGGACTTTGGGGTGCTGACGGATGAGAGGCTGGACATGAGCCAGCAATGTGTGCTCACAGCCCAGAAAGCCAATTGTATCCTGGGCTGCATCCAAAGCAGTGGGTAACAGAGGGGATTCTGCCCCTCTACTCTGCTGTGGTGAGACCCCACCTGGGGTCCCCATCACAGGAGGGACGTGGACCTCTTGGAGAGAGTCCAGAGAAGGGACAGCAAGTTGATTAGAGGGATGGAGCACCTCTCCTCTGAGGAAAGGCTGAGAGAGTTGGGGTTGTTCAGCCTCGAGAAGAGAAGACTGGGGAAACCTTCTAGAAGCCTTCTAGTACCTAAAGTGGGCTTACAAGAAAGCCAACGAAGGACTTTTTACAAGGATATGTAGCGATGGGACAAGAGGGAATGTCTTCAAGCTGGAGGAGGGTAGATTTAGATTAGATACTAGGAAGAAATTCTTTACAATGAGGGTGGTGAGACACTGGAATGGGTTGTTCAGAGAAGCTGTGGATGTCCCATCCCTGTCAGTGTTCAAGACCAAATTGGATGGGGGTTTGAGCAATCTGCAGATGTCCCAGCCCACGGCATGGAGATTGGAACTAGATGATCTTTAAGGTTCCTTCCAACCCTAAACAATTCTATGATTCAATGATTTGGGGCAACCAGAAAACGTTAAGTTTTCATATGCTTTCTTTTGACAATAAAATACTGTTACCATCATCCTGAAATAGTAAAGTAACATAATTGTCTTTATGTGATATTCTGCTATTGTGGTTTGGGGTTTTTTGTTGGTTTTGTGGGGGGTTTTTTGTTGTTGTTGTTGTTGTTTGGGTTTTTTTAGTTTGTTTGGTTGGGTTTTTGTTTATTTAGACATAATAAAGCATATAGTTTCAGACTTTCATCCACAATCAGAGATCTGTAGACAATTCAGAGAATTGTATGACTGTGGGAACACATCTCTTCAAGGAAGAAGAGAAGAAAATGTGATATTGTGAGGCTGTTTAAAACCAAGTGGTGCAAAACTGTTGGCTTTTTCTTAGAGGTGAACTGCAGCACCATATGTGAGTAGTTTAAAGTAATCTCTTTAATTGCACAGTGTTTTAAAATTTGTGGCATATGCCTGTGTGTTGGGATGACTAATAGATGTCCGCTCAGTTTTCACAACACTCACTGGAGCAGGAACTGTGTTCCAACATGGTGTCTTCTTTTTTTTTAAAGTAATGGTAACAGAAGACTACAGATGCTAGGAGGTGATGGCAAAGTGGGCACTAAGCAGGTATTTTGCCCTAAAGGTCGTATATTTCAAATTGTTTGCAGTCCCTGTGAAATTTATAAAGTTAAAGCTGTCTCTTAATTTCTTTTGAATTTGTTTTTCCAGCTGACTTTAGTCATCTGAGAGGCAGAGGACAGATGATGTGTACTGGAAGAGCATTGGTTTGTTTCTTTGGTGTGTTTTGTTTTTCTCTAAAGATGGAGTGCAGCCAGTGTTATCTTTGCTCTGCAGTCTTACAATATGCCTTATTCCTGGCCAGTTCCTTCCCTCTTCTTAGAGGGGATCAAACAGCTTTCATCCTCTTCAGCTCACTGCTTGCACTATCTGCAGAGCTCGTTTTGAGGCATTTCTTTCATGTCTTTGGTAATCTGGGGTCTAAGGAATTGGCCTTGTTGGTTTCCAGCTCCATAAACTGAGCCAAGGACTAAGGAAGGACTTGCAGTTCAAATCTAAGCATGGTTGTGATAAACTGTATGTTGATAAAAAAAAAATAAAACCAGAACAAAACAAAAAACACAAACCAAACAAAAACCAACCAACCAAAACCAAACAAAAAATCCACCCAAACCCCTACAACTTCTCTAACATTTCCTTCAGCACTATACTTTAGGAAGAGATGACTCAATGAACTTCAACTTCTTTTCTTCCCTTTTGCTTTTCTTTGTTGTCTCGGCACTTTCCTTTTCTTCTTTCTGAATCTGCAAGTTAGCTGCATTTAAGCAGCATTTTCTCCTCTTTGTTACTCACTCTAAAGATAGGATATACATTTGTTACATGTACAATGAAACCTAATGAAGTGATATGGATCACTGAATCCAACCAAAAATTTATCTCTCCCCAAGAATGACACTTGCACACAACAGGTGCCCTGTTTGCCTTGCAAGTGTCAGCCATGTTTCAGGCAGCCTTCAGCTGTGTTTAGAATACAAGCTGCTTTGTGATCTCTGGATGCAGCCACAAGCTTTCTTGTTCTGGTCAGAAAATGTGCAAAAATTAGAAATCTATGTACTTCAAAGAGTGCAAAAACTATTTTGGGCTCTCTTCATGTTTTTCAGAATTTAGGCTCGTTTGCATTCAGTATTCTAGACAAAGCACATTCACGTCAATAGATTCACACAGCCTGACTACAGGGAGCTACTAATGTGAAGGGTGAGTTCTTAGGCTTCCATTTAGTTTCACTTGAGATGATCCCTTAGGAAGAGATTTCATCAGCTTCATTTCTCTCTAGGTAGAAACATGAAGTCCTTAGTGGTAGACTGAAAACTGGGCTACAGTATGATTAGAGAAAGAGGTGGAAACTTACTGTGACCATATGGTCACCTGTGGTATCCATATACCACAGGATATTCGTGATATTGAAAGCTGGGGATGTCAGGTCTCTTTTTATCCAGAAGGTTTCTTCCAGAGAACATGCAATTTATTCATCCAGGTGGGTTTATCATCCAGATAAATGGCATGACATAGGCTTAATAGTCACGGGTCTTACCTCTTAAATTCACTGATACTTTGCTGCTGAAAGACATTTATTTTCCATTGCTGTTGTGAGAAAAGCAAACTTGCAGTGTTTTCTCCATCATTTTGGTTCTAACAGAGAATCTGTGCCCCGATGCCTTTTGAAAAGTTGCACAGCTATTATTTTAAGCCTAGTATTTCTAAAGTTTTCATAGTATTTTGATCCTGAAAAAATAGATGCAGGAGGAAAGTAAATGTGCTAGTATGTTGATTCAAGGAGAAATGTAGCCTCCAATAACCATTCCCTCACAGTAGTTTTACCAGTGACCTGCTTTTTTTATTAAGGAATTCAAGTGTGCTCCTACAGCTTCTGAAGGGCAAAGTGCTGCCTGTCAATGTGATTTGGGACATCAATACTGGTTTCCTAAACCACTTTCTTCTTAACCCATAGTTTCTCAAACGAGGTGGCTCACTGATCTCTAAGTGTGGCAGACTCCTGGTAGTCCTTTCTTGTGGTGTCCTTCTTGCTGTGGAACGGTGAAATTCAAAGATCTTTGTATTTATTAATATATACCTGTTTGAATTTGCCCACTCCATGGAAAGAAGCAGAGTGCGGTGAAGGACTCCTATGAATCCATGTCATGTAAGGGTCACAGGATATGGATTACTGTGTAATGAGAGTTCTAAAGTAAATATGTACACATGTGTGTGCATATAAACATATCTGTAATATGTAGGGTGTATTTAGATACATGTATTTGCAGGATTTTTTAAACTTAAAACCCTCTTGCATGGTGAATACATACGCTTCCCCCTCCTTAGTCATCTATTTTCTCTCTTAGTTATTGCCTTTTTATACTTGTTAGTATTTCCGGGAGCAAGCTGTATATCTGCTCAGCACCCACACCTGGATGCTCTGTTCAGTTTTGATTTCTGATATACCAAAAAAATGTGGACTGGCTGCAGAGGGTCCAGAGAAGGGCCACAAAGATGGTCAAAGGACTGGGAAGCCTAACATGTGAGAAAAGGCCAAGAGAACTGGGTTTGTTCAGTCTGGAGAAAAAAGGGCTTAGGAGGGACCTTGTTACCATGTTCCAGTATTTAAAGGGTGGCTACAAAGAAGATGGAGACTCCCTTTTTTGGAAGGAATCATATGTAAAAGATGAGGGGTAATGGGTCCAAGTTACTTCTGGGGAGATTCTGGCTGGATACAAGAGGAAAATTTTTCATAATGATAACAATCAGCCACTGGAATAATCTCCCTGGGGAAGTGGTGGATTCCCCAATATGGAACACTTATAAGAGCCAGATGGACAGGGTGTTGGGCCATCTTGTCTAGACTATGCTTTTGCCAGGAAAGGTTGGACCTGTGGTCTCTTCCTTAAGGTCTCTTCCAAGATGGTATTCTATTATTCTAACTACAAAGATTAACGTGTTGATCTGCAGACATATGGTATCTTAGTTTTATATTGTTTAATTTCCCACTGAATTCTTCTGTAGTTATATTTTAGTCTAAATCTTAATAAAAGCTAGACAAAATAATATTGGACACATAAGTATATGCAATAGTTAAGAAAAATTATTCTTCATCTCCAGTTAAGGTTTTGCTTTCTGTCTGAAAGTATTTCCATTTTTTAAAGGGAACTTTGTAAAAGATAAGCAACTTAGGGGAAGTATAAGATTTCTTAATGCTTCAGTAGTGAAGAAAGACTTGTTATCAAATGTCTTCCACTGCTGCAATAGCTTTGAAAATAAGTTTAGTACTTAATGTGAATATTTCTTAAAATATTAAATATTCTAAGTTAGCATTTGACCTTATGCAAAAGTATAAGAATTATAATAAAGGATCTACTTTAGCAGACTGATTATGCTGCCCTCATTCATGAGTGTAGTTTAATTGACTTCATTGATGCTTCTCATCTCTTCAACTGTAGCTGAACAGTACCAAAGTGATGGTATTATTTATTTCAAAGCATTTGCCTACATGTGTTATTTAACATGCAACTAAACAAACTCCCCCATTTTTTTCACTTTGCCTTAATTTAAAGGTTCCATATTTTCCCTGAAGTAATCACAGTCCCTTTTTCTGAAAAGCATAAACATATAAAGAAGGTAATATAGAAGCATTTCATCAATATGGTGTTAGCTGTTTAAGATGGATTTGAAATCTTCTCTCTTGGGATCTATGCAAGAAACAACTACTATGTTATGTATACCTTATTTTTATTGTGTATTTCTATATAATTAAATAAAAAAGGGGAAGCTAATTTTGTTTCAAATCTATTATGCAATAAATTGAGCAAACTACTTGGCTAGTAAGTAAAAGTATCCCATCTTATTTAATCACCTAAATAGGTGTATTTATTGTAGTTGAAGTACAGTTACTGTAATTCTTTATATGCATGTACTTAAATTAAAATGCTGTGTCTTAGCATTTCCTGGTGGTATGAACTAAAAAAAAAAAGATGCCCTACAGTTTCCAAAACCTGACTTATGAGTGTAGCGATCATTTCAAGAAGTTCTATATAAAATTGCTTGGTCTTTTGTCATACATTTTCCATTTAACTCAGTGGAAGTTGTATAGCTAAAATCACACTGAATTCATTGCAAATCTAGGGCATGCTTAAAGGGCACTTCATCTGAGCAAAGAAATCATTGCTTTGACTGTGGCTATGTTAAGTGAGAGATGGAAGTGAATAGCTTTTAGTTTATTGCTCATTTGAAAGCTGGAGGGAAAAATGGCCTTTGTCTACCTGCCAGGCTCTTCCCTTCCCCTGCCCAGACTTCCTTAAAATGCTCATTTGAAATCTGGCAGCAGTTACCTTTGATTTTTTTCACTAGCTTTCTCTTTTCTTTTTTTTCTTGCAGCACTTTTGTTTCTTTCTTTCCTGTAATAAATTTGATCTATTTTTAAAATGTAGTAAGTAAAAGCTAATGTGGCTTGAAACAGGCTCCCCAGAAAAGTCACTTAATGATAATTTGATACTTAATTCAAAGTCTGATCACTAAAATGTGCTCTTCAGTTGCAGAGTCTTTCTCTGTGTGTCGATATATGAACCTGCTGGGTTTCTTTAGGTAAACTTTAAAAATCCTACCTCTATATATGTACTATAATGACATCTTACTGCAGATGCAGTCTAAGATTGTGTCATACTGTTGAAAACCTGTAATTGCAGCTTGTAGCAAATTCATGATCTGTAAATATGTGCATATAGCACCTTATTGTTATGTAATTAAATGAGGAAAATGAAATTATGAAGTCTGTTGGTACCTTAAACAATAGTGCTTTTAATGTATTACTTAGACTGTGTTTGCTCTGAGACCAGCAAGAGAACAGAAATATTTGTTGGTTTCATGTCAGATCCTTAAATAACACAAGCTTTTCTTAATAGGAATAACAGTGGGCTTATTGTGATTTTGCATTTATTCTACTTTTTATCTTATTTAATTGGCAATTTCTGAGCTCCTGATATTACCACAGATGTCAAGTATGCAATTCTGGGAGACTTCCTTAAGAGCTTTGTTTCGATGGATGAGAAAAAAAAAAAAAGAATATTTGACTTTTTTCCTTCAAAGCTGTATTATGAGTTCCAGTTGTCAGGAGTTCCAATTAAGGGTATAGCTAACTAAACCTGAAATCTTGCGAAGTCCTGAAACTTATTGCAAGAACAAATGAAAATGCTTTCTAAATATGTGGTGAACGTGTCCATTTATATTTTGCCCATGTGAGGCAGTGTTACTCCTTTAGAGTTTTTAATAGCTTTTGTGTTTGCAGTTGGGTGACTGCTCATATCAGGAACAGAGGCAAGAAACAGTTTTCCAAAAATAGAAAAAGAAGACAGTTTAGAAGAATTCAGTCTCTGTTACTGTTCGAACTGGATTCATATTTTATTAGTGGGTGTTAAATTGAGAAGGAGGTATTGAATGATATTAATAAGCACATGTTAATAAGCACATGTTAAACTTTGGGGTTA